>NC_088880.1:24675943-24747287 GCF_032884065.1 Artemia franciscana | reverse complement strand
GCTGAAGACCTTCACTAGATAGTTCAAGAAAAATCCTTAAACTAAATTGTTTGACTGAGCCACATCAAAAATGGTTTTGAACTCTGGTATATTATGCACAGTTTTTATTATGGCACTTGGTTCTAACCAAGTGACATATAGCGGTCGCAATTTCTGTCGGTCGGTCTGTCTCCCTGTCCCAGTTTCGCTAGCTTAGGCACTTCCAGATAAGCTAGGATGATGAAATTTCGTTTCCCCGATTTGACCATCCATGAGTTCTTGGCAACAAGTAAGTTTTAGGAACTTTTCCAGAATATAATTAGTATTAACAAATATTTATTATATATTGATGTGAGCCTTCCAAAGTAAATATGATCAGTTCTTCAAGTAATATGTATAAAAAGAATTGCTATTTGTGTTCATTGTATTTTATGTGTATCACCGACAAATATTCTGCTGTGTTCAATGACAAGAAGATACCAAAGGTTTTAGCTGGCCTGGCACTAGAGAGACCTGGCTATCCACTGGAAGCTTTATGCATTGCAACTGGAACAAATTTTCTGTCTGATGTTAAATTAGAACGTAATGGAGAGGCGCTAATAGATCTCCATGCGGAGATTTTGGTGAAAAGATGCTTCAAGCAATATCTTTTCACGGAAATTGATAGCTCCTACGAAAAAGGTGAGAAACATTGAAATTAGTATATATAAGGAGTCACAACTATAGTTTATAATGAGAAAAAAATATGCAGTTGCGCACTGTATGTCATTTCAGTGTCCAATGAATGAAGACTCTCCCAAAAGCTAAAAAAAAATTATTACAATTATTGTAATTAAAATTATTATGATAATGTAATTATTTCGCAATCGTCAATAGAGTTATAAACTATAAAGTAGCATATCATTTTATCCTGTATCTCGAGGTTGCCTTGTATATCATATAGCATATCATTAGTTATATATATATAAGGAGTCACAACTACAGTTTATAATGAGAAAAAAATATGCAGTTGCGCACTGTATGTCATTTCAGTGTGCAATGAATGAAGACTCTCCCGAGCTAAAAAAAAATGTTACAATTATTGTAATTTAAAATTATTATGATAATGTAATTATTTCGCAATCGTCAATAGAGTTATGAACTATTAAGTAGCATATCATTTTATCCTGTATCTCGAGTTTGTCTTGTATCTGGGCTAAACACCTTTGATTTTGTTTTTAGCTGAAGACCTTCACTGGATAATTCAAGAAAAAATCCTTAAACTAGATTGTTTGACTGAGCCACATTAAAAATGGTTTTGAGCTCTGGTATATTACGCACAGTTTTTATTGCGGAGATTTTGGTGAAAAGATGCTTCAAGCAATATCTTTTCACGGAAATTGATAGCTCCTACGAAAAAGGTGAGAAACATTGAAATTAGTATATATAAGGAGTCACAACTATAGTTTATAATGAGAAAAAAATATGCAGTTGCGCACTGTATGTCATTTCAGTGTCCAATGAATGAAGACTCTCCCAAAAGCTAAAAAAAAATTATTACAATTATTGTAATTAAAATTATTATGATAATGTAATTATTTCGCAATCGTCAATAGAGTTATAAACTATAAAGTAGCATATCATTTTATCCTGTATCTCGAGGTTGCCTTGTATATCATATAGCATATCATTAGTTATATATATATAAGGAGTCACAACTACAGTTTATAATGAGAAAAAAATATGCAGTTGCGCACTGTATGTCATTTCAGTGTGCAATGAATGAAGACTCTCCCAAGAGCTAAAAAAAAATATTACAATTATTGTAATTTAAAATTATTATGATAATGTAATTATTTCGCAATCGTCAATAGAGTTATGAACTATTAAGTAGCATATCATTTTATCCTGTATCTCGAGTTTGCCTTGTATCTGGGCTAAACACCTTTGATTTTGTTTTTAGCTGAAGACCTTCACTGGATAATTCAAGAAAAAATCCTTAAACTAGATTGTTTGACTGAGCCACATTAAAAATGGTTTTGAGCTCTGGTATATTACGCACAGTTTTTATTATGGCACTTGGTTCTAACCAAATGACTTATAGCGATCACAAATTTTGTTGGTCGGTCTTTCTGCCTGTCCCAGTTTCGCTAGCTTAGGCACTTCCAGATAAGCTAGGGTGATGAAATTTCGTTTCCCCGATTTGACCATCTATGAGTTCTTGGCAACACGTAAGTTTTAGGAAGTGTTCCAGAATATAATTAGTATTAAGAAATATTTATTATATATTGATGTGTGCCTTCCAAAGTAAATATGATCTGTTCTTCAAGTAATATGTATAAAAAGAATTGCTATTTGTGTTCATTGTGTTCTAGTTGTATCATCGACAAATACTTTGCTATGTTCAAAGAGAAGAACATACCAAAGGTTTTAGCTGGCCTGGCACTACAGAGACCTGGTCAACCACTGGAAGCTTTATGCGTTGCCACTGGAACGAAGTTTCTGTTGGGTGTGAAATTAGAAAATAATGGAGAGGCGCTACTAGATCTCCATGCGGAGATTTTGGTGAAAAGATTATTCAAGGAGTATCTGTTCACCGAAATAGATTTCGGAAATAGACACGGCTTCTACGAAAAAGGTAAAAAACATTGAAATTAGTATATATAAGGAGTCACAACTGTAGTTTATAATGAAAAAAAAAAATTCATTTGGGCACTGTATGTCATTTCAGTGTGCAATGAATGAAGACTCACCCAAAAGCTAAAAAAAATTATTATAATTATTGTAATTAAAATTATTAATAATGTAATTATTTCACAATTGTCAATAGAGTTATAAACTATTAAGTATCATATCATTTTATCCTGTATCTCGAGTTTGCCTTGTAGCTGGGTGAAATACCTGGGATTTTTTTTTAGCTGAAGACCTTCACTAGATAGTTCAAGAAAAATCCTTAAACTAAATTGTTTGACTGAGCCACATCAAAAATGGTTTTGAACTCTGGTATATTATGCACAGTTTTTATTATGGCACTTGGTTCTAACCAAGTGACATATAGCGGTCGCAATTTCTGTCGGTCGGTCTGTCTCCCTGTCCCAGTTTCGCTAGCTTAGGCACTTCCAGATAAGCTAGGATGATGAAATTTCGTTTCCCCGATTTGACCATCCATGAGTTCTTGGCAACAAGTAAGTTTTAGGAACTTTTCCAGAATATAATTAGTATTAAGAAATATTTATTATATATTGATGTGAGCCTTCCAAAGTAAATATGATCAGTTCTTCAAGTAATATGTATAAAAAGAATTGCTATTTGTGTTCATTGTATTTTATGTGTATCACCGACAAATATTCTGCTGTGTTCAATGACAAGAAGATACCAAAGGTTTTAGCTGGCCTGGCACTAGAGAGACCTGGCTATCCACTGGAAGCTTTATGCATTCCAACTGGAACAAATTTTCTGTCTGATGTTAAATTAGAACGTAATGGAGAGGCGCTAATAGATCTCCATGCGGAGATTTTGGTGAAAAGATGCTTCAAGCAATATCTTTTCACGGAAATTGATAGCTCCTACGAAAAAGGTGAGAAACATTGAAATTAGTATATATAAGGAGTCACAACTATAGTTTATAATGAGAAAAAAATATGCAGTTGCGCACTGTATGTCATTTCAGTGTCCAATGAATGAAGACTCTCCCAAAAGCTAAAAAAAAATTATTACAATTATTGTAATTGAAATTATTATGATAATGTAATTATTTCGCAATCGTCAATAGAGTTATAAACTATAAAGTAGCATATCATTTTATCCTGTATCTCGAGGTTGCCTTGTATATCATATAGCATATCATTAGTTATATATATATAAGGAGTCACAACTACAGTTTATAATGAGAAAAAAATATGTAGTTGCGCACTGTATGTCATTTCAGTGTGCAATGAATGAAGACTCTCCCGAGCTAAAAAAAAAATATTACAATTATTGTAATTTAAAATTATTATGATAATGTAATTATTTCGCAATCGTCAATAGAGTTATGAACTATTAAGTAGCATATCATTTTATCCTGTATCTCGAGTTTGCCTTGTATCTGGGCTAAAGACCTTTGATTTTGTTTTTAGCTGAAGACCTTCACTGGATAATTCAAGAAAAAATCCTTAAACTAGATTGTTTGACTGAGCCACATTAAAAATGGTTTTGAGCTCTGGTATATTACGCACAGTTTTTATTGCGGAGATTTTGGTGAAAAGATGCTTCAAGCAATATCTTTTCACGGAAATTGATAGCTCCTACGAAAAAGGTGAGAAACATTGAAATTAGTATATATAAGGAGTCACAACTATAGTTTATAATGAGAAAAAAATATGCAGTTGCGCACTGTATGTCATTTCAGTGTCCAATGAATGAAGACTCTCCCAAAAGCTAAAAAAAAATTATTACAATTATTGTAATTAAAATTATTATGATAATGTAATTATTTCGCAATCGTCAATAGAGTTATAAACTATAAAGTAGCATATCATTTTATCCTGTATCTCGAGGTTGCCTTGTATATCATATAGCATATCATTAGTTATATATATATAAGGAGTCACAACTACAGTTTATAATGAGAAAAAAATATGCAGTTGCGCACTGTATGTCATTTCAGTGTGCAATGAATGAAGACTCTCCCAAGAGCTAAAAAAAAATATTACAATTATTGTAATTTAAAATTATTATGATAATGTAATTATTTCGCAATCGTCAATAGAGTTATGAACTATTAAGTAGCATATCATTTTATCCTGTATCTCGAGTTTGCCTTGTATCTGGGCTAAACACCTTTGATTTTGTTTTTAGCTGAAGACCTTCACTGGATAATTCAAGAAAAAATCCTTAAACTAGATTGTTTGACTGAGCCACATTAAAAATGGTTTTGAGCTCTGGTATATTACGCACAGTTTTTATTATGGCACTTGGTTCTAACCAAATGACTTATAGCGATCACAAATTTTGTTGGTCGGTCTTTCTGCCTGTCCCAGTTTCGCTAGCTTAGGCACTTCCAGATAAGCTAGGGTGATGAAATTTCGTTTCCCCGATTTGACCATCTATGAGTTCTTGGCAACACGTAAGTTTTAGGAAGTGTTCCAGAATATAATTAGTATTAAGAAATATTTATTATATATTGATGTGTGCCTTCCAAAGTAAATATGATCTGTTCTTCAAGTAATATGTATAAAAAGAATTGCTATTTGTGTTCATTGTGTTCTAGTTGTATCATCGACAAATACTTTGCTATGTTCAAAGAGAAGAACATACCAAAGGTTTTAGCTGGCCTGGCACTACAGAGACCTGGTCAACCACTGGAAGCTTTATGCGTTGCCACTGGAACGAAGTTTCTGTCGGGTGTGAAATTAGAAAATAATGGAGAGGCGCTACTAGATCTCCATGCGGAGATTTTGGTGAAAAGATTATTCAAGGAGTATCTGTTCACCGAAATAGATTTCGGAAATAGACACGGCTTCTACGAAAAAGGTAAGAAACATTGAAATTAGTATATATAAGGAGTCACAACTGTAGTTTATAATGAAAAAAAAAATTCATTTGGGCACTGTATGTCATTTCAGTGTGCAATGAATGAAGACTCACCCAAAAGCTAAAAAAAAATATTATAATTATTGTAATTAAAATTATTAATAATGTAATTATTTCACAATTGTCAATAGAGTTATAAACTATTAAGTATCATATCATTTTATCCTGTATCTCGAGTTTACCTTGTAGCTGGGTGAAATACCTGGGATTTTTTTTTAGCTGAAGACCTTCACTAGATAGTTCAAGAAAAAATCCTTAAACTAAATTGTTTGACTGAGCCACATCAAAAATGGTTTTGAACTCTGGTATATTATGCACAGTTTTTATTATGGCACTTGGTTCTAACCAAGTGACATATAGCGGTCGCAATTTCTGTCGGTCGGTCTGTCTCCCTGTCCCAGTTTCGCTAGCTTAGGCACTTCCAGATAAGCTAGGATGATGAAATTTCGTTTCCCCGATTTGACCATCCATGAGTTCTTGGCAACAAGTAAGTTTTAGGAACTTTTCCAGAATATAATTAGTATTAAGAAATATTTATTATATATTGATGTGAGCCTTCCAAAGTAAATATGACCAGTTCTTCAAGTAATATGTATAAAAAGAATTGCTATTTGTGTTCATTGTATTTTATGTGTATCACCGACAAATATTCTGCTGTGTTCAATGACAAGAAGATACCAAAGGTTTTAGCTGGCCTGGCACTAGAGAGACCTGGCTATCCACTGGAAGCTTTATGCATTGCAACTGGAACAAATTTTCTGTCTGATGTTAAATTAGAACGTAATGGAGAGGCGCTAATAGATCTCCATGCGGAGATTTTGGTGAAAAGATGCTTCAAGCAATATCTTTTCACGGAAATTGATAGCTCCTACGAAAAAGGTGAGAAACATTGAAATTAGTATATATAAGGAGTCACAACTATAGTTTATAATGAGAAAAAAATATGCAGTTGCGCACTGTATGTCATTTCAGTGTCCAATGAATGAAGACTCTCCCAAAAGCTAAAAAAAAATTATTACAATTATTGTAATTAAAATTATTATGATAATGTAATTATTTCGCAATCGTCAATAGAGTTATAAACTATAAAGTAGCATATCATTTTATCCTGTATCTCGAGGTTGCCTTGTATATCAAATAGCATATCATTAGTTATATAATTAGTATTAAGAAATATTTATTATATATTGATGTGTGCAGTTGCGCACTGTATGTCATTTCAGTGTGCAATGAATGAAGACTCTCCCAAAAGCTAAAAAAATTATTACAATTATTGTAATTAAAATTATTATGATAATGTAATTATTTCACAATCGTCAATAGAGTTACAAACTATTAAGTAGCATATCATTTTATACTGTATCTCGAGTTTGCCTTGTATCTGGGCGAAATACCTGTGATTTGTTTTTAGCTGAAGACCTTCACTGGATAATTCAAGAAAAAATCCTTAAACTAGATTGTTTGACTGAGCCACATTTAAAATGGTTTTCAGCTCTGGTATATTACGCACAGTTTTTGTTATGGCACTTGGTTCTAACCAAGTGATTTATAGTGATCACAAATTTTGTTGGTCGGTCTGTCTGCCTGTCCCGGTTTCGCTAGCTTAGGCACTTCCAGATAAGCTAGGATGATAAAATTTCGTTTCCCCGATTTGACCATCCATGAGGTCTTGGCAACACTTAAGTTTTAGGAAGTGTTCCAGAATATAATTAGTATTAAGAAATATTTATTATATATTGATGTGTGCCTTCCAAAGTAAATATGATCAGTTCTTCAAGTAATATGTATAAAAAGAATTGCTATTTTTGTTCATTGTATTTTAGGTGTATCACCGACAAATATTCTGCTGTGTTCAATGACAAGAAGATACCAAAGGTTTTAGCTGGCCTGGCACTAAAAGGACCTGGCTATCCACTGGAAGCTTTATGCATTGCAACTGGAACAAAGTTTCTGTCTGATGTTAAATTAGAACGTAATGGAGAGGCACTAATAGATCTCCATGCGGAGATTTTGGTGAAAAGATGCTTCAAGCAATATCTTTTAACGGAAATAGATAGCTCCTACGAAAAAGGTGAGAAACATTGAAATTAGTATATATAAGCAGTCACAACTATAGTTTATAATGAGAAAAAAAATATGCAGTTGCTCACTGTATGTCCTTTCAGTGTGCAATGAATGAAGACTCTCCCAAAAGCTAAAAAAATTATCATAATTATTGTAATTGAAAAACATTACGATAATGTAATTATTTCACAATCGTCAATAGAGTTATAAACTATTAAGTAGCATATCATTTTATCCTGTATCTCGAGTTTGCCTTGTATCTGGGCGAAATACCTGTGATTTAGTTTTTAGCTGAAGACCTTCACTGGATAATTCAAGAAAAAATCCTTAAACTAGATTTTTTTGACAGAGCCACATTAAAAATGGGTTTGAGCTCTGGTATATTACGCACAGTTTTTATTATGGCACTTGGTTCTAACCAAGTGACTTATAGCGATCACAAATTTTGTTGGTCGGTCTGTCTGCTTGTCCCGGTTTCGCTAGCTTAGGCACTTCCAGATAAGCTAGGATGATGAAATTTCGTTTCCCCGATTTGACCATCCATGAGTTCTTGGTAACACGTAAGTTTTAGGAACTGTTCCAGAATATAATTAGTATTAAGAAATATTTATTATTTATTGATGTGTGCCTTCCAAAGTAAATATGATCAGTTCTTCAAGTAATATGTATAAAAAGAATTGCTATTTGTGTTCATTGTATTTTAGGTGTATCACCGACAAATATTCTGCTGTGTTCAATGACAAGAAGATACCAAAGGTTTTAGCTGGCCTGGCACTAGAGAGACCTGGCTATCCACTGGAAGCTTTATGCAATGCAACTGGAACAAAGTTTCTGTCTGATGTTAAATTAGAACGTAATGGAGAGGCGCTAATAGATCTCCATGCGGAGATTTTGGTGAAAAGATGCTTCAAGCAATATCTTTTCACCGAAATGGATAGCTCCAACGAAAAAGGTGAGAAACATTGAAATTAGTATATATAAGGAGTCACAACTATAGTTTATAATGAGAAAAAAAAATATGCAGTTGCGCACTGTATGTCATTTCAGTGTGCAATGAATGAAGACTCTCCCAAAAGCTAAAAAAATTATTACAATTATTGTAATTAAAATTATTAAGATAATGTAATTATTTCGCAATCGTCAATAGATTTATAAACTATTAAGTAGCTTATCATTTTATCCTGTATCTCGAGTTTGCCTTGTATCTGGGCGAAATACCTGTGATTTTGTTTTTAGCTGAAGACCTTCACTGGATAATTCAAGAAAAAATCCTTAAACTAGATTGTTTGACTGAGCCATATTAAAACTAATTTTGAGCTCTGGTGTATTACGCAGAGTTTTTATTATGGTACTTGGTTCTAACCAAGCGACTTATAGCGATCACAAATTTTGTTGGTCGGTCTGTCTGCCTGTCCCGGTTTCGCTAGCTTAGGCACTTCCAGATAAGCTACGATGATGACATTTCGTTTCCCCGATTTGACCATCCATGAGTTCTTGGCAACACGTAAGTTTTAGGAAGTGTTCCAGAATACAATTTGTATTAAGAAATATGTATTATATATTGATGTGCTTTCCAATGTAAATATGATCAGTTCTTCAAGTAATATGTATAAAAAGAATTTCTATTTGTTTTCATTGTATTTTAGGTGTATCACCGACAAATATTCTGCTGTGTTCAGTGACAAGAAGATACCAAAGGTTTTGGCTGGCCTGGCACTAGAGAGACCTGGCTATCCACTGGAAGCTTTATGCATTGCAACTGGAACAAAGTTTCTGTCTGATGTTAAATTAGAACGTAATGGAGAGGCGCTAATAGATCTCCATGCGGAGATTTTGGTGAAAAGATGCTTCAAGCAATATCTTTTCACGGAAATTGATAGCTCCTACGAAAAAGGTGAGAAACATTGAAATTAGTATATATAAGGAGTCACAACTATAGTTTATAATGAGAAAAAAATATACAGTTACGCACTGTATGTCATTTCAGTGTCCAATGAATGAAGACTCTCCCAAAAGCTAAAAAAAATTATTACAATTATTGTAATTAAAATTATTATGATAATGTAATTATTTCGCCATCGTCAATAGAGTTATAAACTATTAAGTAGCATATCATTTTATCCTGTATCTCGAGTTTGTCTTGTATCTGGGCGAAATACCTGTGATTTTGTTTTTAGCTGAAGACCTTCACTGGATAATTCAAGAAAAAATCCTTAAACTAGATTTTTTGACTGAGCCACATTAAAAATGGTTTTGAGCTCTGGTATATTACGCACAGTTTTTATTATGGCATTTGGTTCTAACCAAGTGACTTATAGCGATCACAAATTTTGTTGGTGACAAAATTGACGTGGAAAAAAGAGACCCAACCATTTAATACTTGCTGAACATGGTATAGTTGAAGAACCCAAGCAAAGAGGTGATGCTGGTGGAGGACTCCCAAAACACAAAAACTCACATTTGGAGGCATTAATTGAAAGGTCTACATTGGATAATGTGGCTGAAAGCCGGTAACAGTTGGTAATTAGACTATGTTTTGTCCGGCTAAGAAGCAAAACATTATCATCATATGAAACGTGACTAATGCCTAAATTATCATTGCAAAAATTTGATAGTTGAAGACGTTGGAGACACGAAGCTAAAAACATTTAAATATGCTCGGGGATAACACGGCACCTTGCCTAACGCCTTTTTTAACAAGAATATACTCTCCTATATTACCATTCCACTTCACTCTAACTGAAGAATTAGCATATCAATACTTAAGCACGGAAACAATAGAAAGGTTAATACCTGAGGCTGCTAGAGCAAACAAAGCATTTGAATGAATTACATTGTCAAAAGCACTAGATATGTCAACAGTCAAACAATACAGGGATTTTTTTTTAGCAACAGCTTGTTTCATTAGCTGACCCACAATATGGTGATCTTGAACGCAGCCTATACCTTTTCTAAGACCCAGCAGGAAGGGTGTAAAATTGCGCTTGGAGTTAATGGCCGGTAGCAGTATATATTCAAATAGCTTACTTACAAAACAAGACACAGTGATAGGACGGTAATTAGAGCAAGTGCTGGGGTCCTTATCCCTCTTGACTATGGGAGATATACAACCGGACAAAAAACTATCTGGCACAGCAAACTGTGCCAAACACATCTGAAACCATAACTGCAAATGCTTCAGCAGTTCAGGACAATCATAAGCAAAAAACTTGAAGCAAAAACCATCACTATCGAGAGACTCAGACTTATTCACTTGCTTAAGAGCTCGGAGTATAACACCAGATTCCACCGATAACACTTGAGATTGGTTGATACGAATTGGGAGGATTGAGTTGACAAGCTTTGTAAAATGATTTTGGAGATTAATATTAAATGAAAGCAAAATATTTTTATAATGAGAAACAAAGACACATAGCCGAGGAGACGAATTAATTGGAGGTGAACACTTTACACTGTTTATAACATGATCCCAGGATTTCTTTTCACAAGGACCATCCCAGGCATTCAGTCTCGCTCTACGCAGGGAATATTTGTACTCTCGTTTGGTTTTCTGTTTTATTTGATCATATTTTGATTATTTTATTCAACAATCATCTCTAGTCCTATCAACTAAACTATGTAAGCCTAAGAAGGAAACGTATACAGTTGAGAAGATACACTCACCACACATTATGTAGAACACCAACAAGAACTATAAACACAAACAGATCGCCTTCAGAACTATATAGAAACCCATCATTGACAATATCACGAACATTCATGACCAATAAAAAAGAATGACATATGTTCCAATTTTATGACTTATGAATCGACAATCCAAATAAGTTTTTGACAACTATCTGAGTCAAACTACTCTTAAGACAATTTAGCAAACGCTTAAAAAACGTTACAAACTTTAGCGAAACTGGGAAGAATTTAAACAATGAAAATATTATGAGGTGAAAAACTAAAAACTAATATTAATTTGGACGAACGATAATATACCAATAGGTGTGAAAAAAAGAAGCATTACCAACTTAGTGACGAATGATAAAAGAATGTGCCAAAAGCGATAGTGAAAAATGACAACAAATGGGACAGTAGTGATTTTATTATGATGTAAATATAATCTAATTGTGATATGTTAATATTTTTGAATACCTTTGATTAATCGGAAATCAAAGTTGAATTATAATAAAATAAAATTAATTACGATTTTAAAAAAACGATTGAAACTATGTATTTACAGTGTAAACCTATACTTTTGTTCAAGTGCTTTATATTAATGTCAGGTGTAGGAGTATAATTTTAAAACACCATAATCCTAGGGTTAAGGACAAAAATAATAAAAAATAGACTATGTAATACTATATATGTAGATCAATAGCCATTTCGCGGTGAGGGAATTGTAAAAATAACCTTCAATATATGATAAAATTTTTGAAGGAAATATGAAATTTAAAGGAGATTAGTTTGAGGGTGAGGACATCATTCTACAGCGGTAAGGGGGATGTATGACTTACAGGCCTGCGAATTCCCATATAAAATTCAAAACAAAATTCCTTATTTATTTTCATTAAAAATTCAAAATAAAATTCTTTATTCTATTTCCCTATAAAATTCAAACTTTGGACATTGTTTTGATTTATTTGTTGATCTTGCAAGAACAAAGAAAAATGTTTCTTTTTACGTTATCCAACAAAAATCTGGCTTCTATAAAAAGTCAACCAGCTTTGATGACGTCAATTACGAATTCAATAAGAAAATCCTAGTTAATTCCATAAGGGGATAGTTTATTATGAGAGTGAAAAATACCTTAGTTTTTATCATTTTAATTTAAATACCCCATATGTTATATCGACGTTAAGCTCCCAATGTTCAAATAAAACTCCCAGTGACTTCCCTTTTAATAAAACACCCCCAGTAACAGTCAAAAAATAACTTCTAATAACCCCCCCCCCCCGTAGCAAAACTAAATGATCCTCATCAAACTGTACACTTTACAAGTTTTACTTTGCTGGGTATCAGGAAATTTGGACAATAAAGCTGATACCATTACCATTCCTTTATCTGATGGTGATTTTACTTCAAGTAAGCCCGATTTGAATTTTGATGAAACTTATTTTGGATCCTCTTTTAACTTCTCCTCTCCTATTGTTTAAACAGCATCAAATGCCTACCCTTTTCAAAATAATCCAGCTACTTGAAACATTTTCAAGGTATTTCGAAGTAACTCCACTACTAGCTTGCATCATAAAAAAAATCATTTACTTCCACCAGGTCCTGCATCCTCTACTTCCATCCTTCTTAGTGTCCATACAACATCGAAGCCCTATCTTCCTGTCATTATTCAACCAAAAAATTCTTTTTCCACGACGGTCTACCCACAAACTTTCTCGCCAGCCATGCAATACCTTGTTGCACTCCAAACTTTTGTAAAATGTGAGTCACCTTCAAATCCCTTGTTTTTTACATCCACAATGCAAAACAAACATGCTTCTGTTAAGTCTTCAAAATTTTCCAGCCAAAGCCTTTCACACCCTCTCTGCTCCAATTCCCCCTTCCAAACACCAGTCATAACACCAGAATACTCTTCAGTATTTGATATTTTTGAACCCTCAAATTCACCTTCAGCAACTTCTATAACTCCTTTCTCTTCTAGTTCAAAACAACTAAGAAAAGAGTGGTCCCAGTTTTATCAATCGAGACACAAATAGAGGATACGATCAAATTATTCTTGGAGGAGAGAGCGAGGAGAAAGAATAACTCGGAAAATTCAACAAATTATGGGTTTTACTGCACCTTAGCCCAAAATTTGGATCAGTTACCAATTTAAATCAAGTTTGCATTCAGAATAAAATTTTAGAATTGTTAGAAAAATAATTTTCTTATTTTGATATAAACATATCTTAATGTCCATTATCAAACTTATATCTGATTTTCGGTCTACAATTTTGTCTGAATTTTTATTATTAAACATTCTATCTTATCTCTGATATAAACATATCTTAATGTCCATTATCAAACTTATATCTGATTTTCGGTCTACAATTTTGTCTGAATTTTTATTATTAAACATTCTATCTTATCTCTAGTCTCCAATTTTGTTTCTTTTTATTACTTGAGGAGAATTGAAGGTGCAGTTAATTTTGTTCCTGTGCTGTTGGGATTAAACAGAATAGAAAATAGAGTACCATATATATTAAACTGATAATGAATACAAATATGTTAATATATATTAATTAAAGTACCAAGGTCACTAAAACCAAATATAATTCTTTAAATTTGTAGAAACGTACAAAACGATACACTTTTTAAAATATTAGCAGAGAACCAGCAATTGAATCTTGAAATCATAATATCCTTGTTTTAAGGCATGAATACACCTAAAATTGAGTAAGGTGGCTAAAAATGTTTTTGTTTTGATGTCTTCGGTCAATTTGACTCAATTGTCTTACAACACCTTAAATTATCGATAATACTTTAGAAAATAAAACCTCTATAAAATCAAGAAATTCTTCTCCAGGATTTTTCTCTAGAGAATCATCGCCAAAACCCGCTTGAAATCAAAGTCAAACCAAGACAAGTACGTTTTGCCCCCAATAATCAATTGAGATCACCAACCAATAAACTGTTACACCTGTAATAGATTAGGCCATATAGCCAGCCACTGTCTCACGAACGACAATTATCGCCCCAATTTTAGTGGGACTAGCAACCGTTTGTCCAGGGGGAAAAACTATAGTGGGTAAGCCACAAAAGCTAATCAAGCCTTCTTGACAAGAGGTAATTATCAAAATACAAACGAAAAATTTCCAAGGATATACACATCAGTATCGCGGGAGAACAAACCAACCTAATAATGGTTGGAATTAGAATACAAGAGGTAAACATACCAGCCGACAGGTACAATATAACAATTCCACTTCAAATAATAATCAAACAAACCAAAGTAGAACAAATGAAAGTTCTACACCTAACATCTGGGAGCCCCAGGAAAATAATACAAGCTTCCAAAACTCGTAGGATCGAAATTTGGTGGCAGACATTTTTATAGGTCACCACTAGTGATCATACCATTTTTAGGTGCAGCAAACAATAAAACGTTACCAATATTTAAGGATTTTAGCGTAGCAAATATTTATTTCTCAGCCCTTTTAGATTCAGGGGCAACGATAAATGTGATAAATGCATTTGTATATCACAAATTGCCCAATTGTATTAAACGGCAAATGAGTACAATATGCCCCAACCTGTTGAGTGTAACCTGACATGATCTGGACGTGAAAGGATCCGTGTATCTAACCATACACAAGGATAACAAAAACTTTCCTACTCGATTTATAATTTGCAAAAACTTCCCAGACGAGGTAATAATATGTGCTAATTTTTTTTAAAAACAATAGATTTTTTTTAGACGTTGCAAACTCAAAATTCGTCTACCAGAAATATAACAAATCAATGATAAATAACATAAAAACTAATCGAATAAAGGAGAAAATTTGTAATATTAAAGATTATAGACAAAATCAAATTCAAGAAATTTCCAATTTATGGAAGAAATTTGCAAATATAGAGCCTGCTAGGAAAGATCCAATGGATAATATCCTGAATTTAATAAAGAAAAATCTTGTTGAAAAATACTATAGATTCCTAGTGCGTAAGACTAAAATTCCTCCAAAATCCATACAGAGAGTTCAAATATCGCAAATGCTAGAGCCAACGAATGATAAAAACGAAATTTGGGAGGCCTCATCGTTGGAAGATATCCCAAAAAATCTAACATGTGAAGAACAAATTATAAATTAAGAAAGGGGTGAATGTTATATTTGGGTAAAAACACTCAGACAAATGATCTGATTACCCTAAACAAAGGAACATGTTTAGTTGAAATAAGAATACTATCGGAAACAGATATAAATAATTGGAAAAAAATCGAAAAAGAACTTAGTAAACAAAATAAATTCCCTAATTGACAAGGAATTCCCCACTATCAAGAAATCAATTTCTTGAAAATTTGTATCTAAACCACATAACTGACACCCCATTGAAATGAAAATTATGCAGCCTACTGTGGAAATTAAAAGATGGTTTTTTGTCATCTGAAGACGACATGGGACTTTTCCCATTTTACAAACATGCCATCCAAACTACGGGATTACCAGGGGCAAGTCAGCCCCATCGTATCCCATATAAGCATAAAGAATGGCTAATAAATAAAATCCAGGAGCTAGAAAAAAATGATAACAAATACATTAATATAATATTCCGCTTAAGGAAACCGCTAGGATCGATTGTTGAAAGTCAGGACAAATCCATTTCAAAACAGATTTTGAGTGATTGTAGTTTGTGGGTATTAGATTAAAAAGGAGATAGATAACAAGGTTATCGAGCTTCTTCAATAAGGGGGGACAGTTAAAAGGGGCTCGAAACAATTTTTCCAGGGTGGGATAACAGTGTGCTCACTCAATTTCTCTGGGAGTGCAGGCAGGCTAGAATTTGAGAGGATTTTATGGAATAGCTTTATTTTTTTCAAAATTTTAACTTTTGTTGCGATTTAAACCCGAAGAAACAGCAAATATTACATTTAGATTTAGTTATATTTAGTATATACTTTAAGGTATATATAATTTATACATTTTATTGTTTTTATTGCTTACTTTGAGGTCATAAAGAAACAAAACAGTGCGGATGACCTAGCCTTTGATTTAAAGTCTTTTGTTTGTACGTAAATTGTATTCTGTTTAGGGCTATCGACGTGTAATTCCAACAGTAAACTTAATCGAAATTGGTCTTCTCTATTTAATGATCTAATGATAGAGTTAAGATTCTTAGGATTTATATCCTATCTTTTCTATGTTGACTGTTTTAAGTTATGGATCTTTCGATTATGTTCTTATGATTGTAAAAAGTACTTATTTTAGTTCACAAGTATTCTACTCTTTTTTCTCTTTTCCACTTACGTTATACTCTTGCATTTAGGAGATTTGCGCCCCGTTTTGTTTTGATAGGATATAAATAAATTGAATTAGATTGTTTTAAAGCAATTGGTTGTCCAATTTTATTTCTATTTCCAGTTAATCCTGAAATGAGCACTAAGGTTGTGGCGACAGAAGATGGATCTTTGACTTTGGAATGTTCGACAACTGGTAACCCACAACCTGACAATATATGGTCCAAAGAGATTTATGGAAAATATGGAGAATAGAAGGGAAATTTTTTGATAATGGACAAATATTTAGTGAAACACTAACAATCTAACAATAAAAATTTCCAATGTCGATAGAAAAGCAGCTGGATCATATGAATGTGTTGCTACTTTTTTTTATAAAAACAAATTAGATCATAAGACCAAGCATAAGTCCCTAGTCTGCACCCGTTATTTTAGTCCCAAAGAAAAATAATGATCTTAGGTTAGTAGTAGATTATAGAGCCCTAAACAAACATGAAGTTAGTGACAAATTTCCTCTACCTAGAAAAGATGAAATTCTAGATCCCAGATCAAATAAAAATACAATATTTACTTCCCTAGATTTAACACAAGGTTACTATCAAGTTAAAATAGCTGAGTTTGATGTATTTTAAACTGGGTTGTCCACAAGGTTCTCCGCTCTTATCAATATTTAAGAGTACCTTTTGGACTAAAAACGAGTTCAAGTGCATTATGTAGACCCTTACTTCACTTGTTAAGAGGTCTAGATAACATAATTCATTTTTTTGACGACATAATTTGTATGGATAAGAATTCAGAAGACCATTTAGTAACCTTAGCAAAAGTATTTGAAAAATCTAGAGAAGGAAATTTAAAATATGGACCAGTAAACCTAAGTCTTCTTCAAACAAATATAAAATTTTAGGACTAGATGTGACACAAGGACAAATTTCCCCAGATCCCAAAAATACAAATTCAGTTTAAAATCTCACACCCCCTCAAACTATTAAACAATTAAGAGGAATTCTAGGATTAATGAGCTATTTTAGAAAATTTATAAGGAATTATGCACAGATAGCGAATCCATTAACTGACCTTGTCTCAGGAAATCCACAAAAAATTACTTGGTCAATGAAAGCTCAAGATTCCTTAGATTACCTAAAAAATGTACTTGTTTCAGAACCTATTTTATCATTACCAGATTTCCAAACAGGACAATTCTTTATTAGATCGGATGCCTTGACCTAGGGAATTGGGGCAATCCTATCCCAAATAAAAAACGGATAAGAAAAAGTTATAATGTACGCTTCTCCTATTCCTAGATGCATGTATCCAAGATACAGTTACGAGATACAAGATTCATGGCACAGTACTGATGCATGTTTAAATGAAATTTCACCTCAAATCAGCGATGAAGCTTTTTCAAAGAAATTCACTGAATTGCAAGTGTTTAATTAATATCCAAGATACAGTTACGAGATACAAGGTAGTAGAACTGCAATAGTTGAAAAGAATGCAAGAGATGGCAAACGGACAAAACAGGAAAATTTGGCACAGAAGACGAAAAAGAAAAAAGAGTAAAATGGACAAAGAGAAACGTAAAAGAAAAACAGTAAAATAGACAAAGGAGACACGAAAAAATTGATTGAAAACCGAGAGGCTGCAAAAAAATTAAGGAAAAAGAGCTGAGAAATATATTTTAGAGAAGCAAGTTTTAGATCTTGGGCGGGAAAATCAACGGATGGAAGGAACGATTAAAGCTCAAACTCTACAAATTCAACGCCTGAAAAATGAGGTCAGTATACTTAAATTGCCAAGGTAAATATACTTAAATATTGTTTACAATTCTTTTTAGGCAGAAAAAATTGATTGAAAACCAAAAGGCTGCAAAAAAAATTAAGGAAAAAGAGCTGAGAAATTTATTTTGGAGAAGCAAGTTTTAGATCTTGTGCGGGAAAATCAACGGATGGAAGAAACGATTAGAGCTCAAACTCTACAAATTCAACGCCTGAAAAATGAGGTCAGTATACTTAAATTGACAAGGTAAATATACTTAAATGTTGTTTACAATTCTTTTTAGGCAGAAGAAAGGATCAAAATTGTGTGCTCAGCTATGAGAGAGCTAGGAAATAAAAGGCTCCAAAATCCCTCTGGGGAAGCTCATTGGTTTTATAAGAATTTTCTGCTTTAGATGCTGATATGTTTATAAGAAACAATATTCTTTTCAGCTTCAAAGAAATTTACAGGATTGCAGTCTGGAAAATTCTCATTTTCTGAATATCAAAATTTCTTATTCCTTAAGCTAGTTTTAAATTTTTTGTAAGTTAGCTTTTATATTATGCATTGGTTTTCTTGAAGATGGTCTTTTAGCCTCAAAATGGGCGAAAAACGTAGCAAAAAAGACAACAATATCTTTCAAAGTATACGAAGGGGTAATTTAAAAAAAAATTATTTTGGAAATAATAGTCACCATCTCCCTGATTATTTCACCCAACTTTCACAAAATTTGTCTTAAACATTATTTCTTCAAATGACCATTAATAAGAGCTTGCTTTTATCCTCTGTACACAGGCCAAAATTATCTCAGAAATTAATGCATTATTTGCGGATTATTCATTTTAAGCGCCAGGTAACCCATTTATCAACAATAACTTTTTATTTAACTAAATTATTCACCAATAGTCCATTAAACCCAACATAATTCTGGCCTTGCTTCTTACATGCTGCAAATTGCCATTGTAATTTCAAAAATTACAATGATTATAAATAATAATTTAAATGCAACTTTTTGCTGCTAAAGAAAGCGCCCCCTCTGCCAGCCGAGCACAACCAATTCGAACTGAATAACCACAAGTTTTTGGTTCAATAGTTCATTGCAGGTCCAATCACCTAAGCAAATATGGCAAAAGTATAAAAGCAATATAAGCGAGCAAACAAATTGTAAACATAATTAAAATTAATCCTTTTTAATTTTGATTATATCTCACATGCATTATCTCAAGCAAATAAATTAAGCATAGCTTCTGTATACTCTTCAAATAAAGAATTAAATTCAACCATTCTTGCGGTAAGAGTAAAATAGAATATTTCAAACTTATTTCGGATCCAAAAAGATCTTTAGTTCTGAACGAAATAGCCCCTCTCAGAACAAGATGGAGTGTCCTGACGCAAATAAATAAAAGACTCGAAAGCCCCATCAGAAGTTAATTCGATTTACCTTAAAGAACTTCAGTCCTATTTTTGCCGAAAACTGGGGGCAAATGGTCCTCAACAGGTCCTAGGAGAAACTAAAAATTAATTAACTAATCAAACTTTTGCTTAAAAATTAAACTAATCACTTAATTGATGTTAATTCTAGAAATAAAATGAAGATCACACCGATTCTGATCAGCATGTTTATTCATACAAATACACGGGACATCGTAAAACATGGAGTAATATTCAAGCATGAGAATTTACTTCTAACCAGTCACAACATATGGAAAATATTCACGAAACTAGGCCCTAAATTCTTTGAAACATTATTCCAAGAAGTAATAAGACTGTAAAGAAATACTAACGAATTAAAATAACCAATTTTCCAATTCCTAAGAACAGACAAGGTTTTACAATCAAGTCAAAAAGCGGATATGGAGAAAAATAATATCCTGCTTCCTACCTATCCCAAACTCAAATCGAAAAGACTAATAGATGATTTCGATAAGAAAATGGCTGAAATTGATAAGGCTATAGGAATTACAAAAGCCAAAGAAAATGACATAAGAAAGAGATCAGTAGATGAAAACCCAAACCGTTCATTTAGTGATATAAAGACCCTTGCTATAAACAAACCAACTAAGACCCAATTAAGAAAAAATAAAGGTTTATGATGGACAATATGTGCTGTTAATTGAATTACCCACTGTGTGGAATTTCTTCAAAGAGCTGTGGAACAGACACAGGCTATCTAGTAAATCTGATAAAAATGAAACAAAAGATTCGTCTGAAATAAAAACAAATGAGATCCAGACCAAACATATCTCAAATATTCCTCAAACCTTCCCAACCGAAATTCAATCAACTCAAATCGAATCTAACATTGCAAACGAATAAAAAAGATACCAGAAATAACAAAAGGTAACGAAAGCATAGAAATAACGTCCAATACTATCAACAATATTACTAAAGCAATATATAACTTTAAATGCCAGTACTTTTGTAGAATAATAAACGCTACGACGGGAATGGAAAAAAAATAATACAATCTCCCCTAATCTCAATGTTTTGAATAATAGTAATGTAGAGACGACTAATAAAGCATCAAAAACCTCGAAATGTATATCGAAGAAATATTCAACCACCCTTATCTTTTGGAAATTCAGTGCTCATAACGAAGAGACTACATCCGAAACTGAATATACTACAACAACAAACATGGAAGACACAATACCTGCAACTACTGAACCACAACCAATGAAAATGGATACCTTAATTTCATAGATTACTACGAAAACCATCCCTGACCTACTAATACCAAATATCAACGACAATATCCTGATAACAATAAGACAACCAGTAAGATCAACTCGTTGAGTATGGACATCTTCAAGAAAAGGATGGTTACAAGTTAGGTGGAAAATCCCTTTTGTTGACACTGACTATGGGAGACGCAATGGATGAAAAATGCATGGATGGAAAAAAATTTCTCTTATAATAATGATTGAAGAGGGTGTTGGACAATTGACGGAAAAAAAAAACCTGTGCAAGACAGGCCATGGCTGCGAAATCAGCAACAAATGAGTAAGAAGTTCTTCTGGATTTAGAACGCTTATAAAGTATCTACTTACCAAGCCTTCCTAATACTATACAGGCAGAGGTTGGAAGCGATATTTGAACAATTTAATGCTGAAATACAAAATCTTAAGTAAAGCACAACACGGATATTTGAAGTATTTTTTCGCAGAAGCAAATATCGAAGAACGACAAGTCTAATTCCCATAATTGGCGAACTTGCAACTCGCTTATTCGGGCTATCTACCGAAGAAGATTTGAATATACTAAGAGAAAATGTTAGAAGACTTAACACAGCCATGAATATCATGTTACATGCACAAAGAATACAAGCAAGTATAGCCAACTATCAAAAGGACAAAATTGAAACCACATCCAAAAAAATTTACAAAACCGTCAATACTATGAATTATTTAAAAAAATTAAGTTGACAGAGTAATTTCTGATTCAACCTTAACAATGATTTCGATTCATATATTAATAATGTCATTGTTGAATTTAGCTACTGATGTCAGTAGATTCGAATTAACACTATTTGAACTAGCAGGAGGATTCCTGTCCTACGACTTAGTAGACCCCTCCAACAAGAAAAATATTCTAGATGAAATAAAAATACACTTAACGTTTGGTCTTCGTTTGCCAGTAGAACCAGAGGTGGTAAACTTGTTTCTATATTACATCAAACTAAATGTGCATATAACCGAAATTCACGAACAACTTTTTGGAGTAATAAAAATTCCCCTGATAAATCAACAGTCCATATACGATTCATATGAAATATCTACTTTCCCCGTTCACATTAAAGAGACTAACTTATTCATGAGCATTGTACCAGAAGCAGAATACCTGCTAACCGATCAAGACAGAAAGAATACGCACTAGCAAACGTCTAGGAGTTAAAAGAATGCGTCTCATACAAAAACTTAGTTTGCCAACTGACGTTGCTAATTTATAACGTAAAAATAGGACCATGAATGTTGGATCTTTTTCTTAAGGAATCACAACAACAAGATATTCCTGAGTTTTGTGAGCTTTAATAGGAAGAAAAAAAGAGAAACATTTATTGACCTGCGAAATAATCTAAGGTTATTTACTGCACCCAAAACGACGGTAGGAAAAACGACCAAAACATATTCTACTGTCAAAGGTCGGTTGACAAACTAAAATCACACAATTGTCACCGAGATTTCTGCAAAAATGAGCCAATTGACATAGAAAATTGTCATATTCTTTTTTGTACAATTTCCGAGATGAACAAAGAAGATTCATTAATGCATTCCCATGTAGAATTAAATTTGGATAAGTTCAATTACTGTGCAAACAAGTCAATTAAATTGACAAAACGGGACATACAATTTATTGTAACCCATGCAAAGGAAGTTAGCGATTATTTCGTACAATACGAGCATGGGCACCACATTTTCCTGTTCTAGCAAACTTTGCTAAAGGCTTGTGAAAGGCTGTAGAAAGATGCAGATTCATAAGTAGTGTGAAAATAATTGGACCAAAGATAGTATTGCATAAATAAAATCCATAGTAGAAGCTACAATTTCGAAACTGAGTATGAAAAACTTTACAAGCTTTCTGGATCCTATTTGTCCCAGGGTATCTACAGAAGAATCGGAAGTTATGAATATCTTTGCAAACAAGCAAATAAAAGTAGCAGGGATTAATGACGCATACCCATCAGTTACTTGCGATTATTGCGAGCAGTTGAAACTGCCAAATGAAGTTAAACTTCTTGGCTATTTTTCGAAGCAAAAGGGCTTCAACAATCATATGACCCAAATTCTTCAAGAGAAGACTTATAAGTATGTACCAAAAGAAGAGAGAGATTACCTCCGTATGTCAATTGACAGGATGGAATATTTTTTAGAAATATTCAAGTTGTGTGAAAATTGTGCAGAAAAAATACTCTCTAATAAAGAAAATTTAGGTTCTGGTGGAAATAACCTCAATGTTTAAGCAGCTCAAGATTGCATCACGAATTTGTATCAATTAGAACTGGCAATGAAAAGATGTGTCACACCATGGCAAACTGTTTCTAGGCTTGGACAAGTTATGGAATCATAAAGACCTGCATATAAATTAACAGAAGCTCTTACATTGAAAGCTTTGTAATACTTGTCAATGGACAGCAATCTATAACAAGAATATTGAGATAGCTTTAATTCACTTAAGAGAAAAATATAAAGCCCTACTTTGGTTAAAAGAAAACGATATTGCGCATAGGAACATTAAAGTATGCACACTAGAAGAGTTGAGAAAATCTTGAGAGTTGTTTATTAGAAAAAAAAGTACTGTTTCTAACAGCACTGAACAACCAGGACATCTTTCGAAAAATCATCCGTCAAATTCAAGCCCGGATATAGGCAACCAATCTTCTGACCTGAACATGAGACTAACTCAGACTCAACAAGAATTGGAAGCTGTAAAAGCGAATCTCAGGGATGAAATCTCACGTAAAGTTTCCGATCGCATAAAAAATCAACTCCCGCACTCGGCTGAATCAATGATATCTGACGTATATGATTCTTTGATGGTGGAATACTCGCCAAAATTTGATTTTATCGAAAAGCAACTAAAATCGCTAAGAAACAGCTTCATGATACCCGAAGAGAGAGTGAAAAAGATCGAAAGTAGACTTGACGATATTGAGCAGGAAAATAGGCTGGATTCACTTATTTTCAGTGGTGTCAAACAAGCTCCGGGTGCTGATGTAAAATCGTGTATTAATAATATTATCTCGGACAAGATGGGCGTACAAGTTTATGTTTCGGAACTAACTAAAGTGTATAGATTTACCCTTCCAGAGAATCCTACGCGGCCTGATATGATTGCACCGGTACTCGCCCAGTTTTCGTCTAAGGATGTGGCTAGAAAGGTATTTGCTGCTAAGAGCAAACTGGCCAAATCTGGTATATTTGTGTCTGAAAGTTTAACTAAGAAGCGACGAGAAATTCTGCAACTGGCTCGTGATAGGTTAGGTAACCACAACGTATGGTCCGATCACGGCCGTATTTTCGCTCGATCTGGAAATGACGCTCGGACACGCCGACTGTGGAGCTGTGACGACATATAATCTGAGTTTTTTTGTTGTTTTTTTTTCGTTTTAGTAGTTATAAATGTGTACTTTAGTATTTACATTCTTTCGTAGTAATAGTTCTTTAATAGGAAGTAGGATAAATTATTTATGAATGTTTTCACGATTACTTCAGTTAGAAAAAAATCGCTTTTCGTTGGATAATATTTTGTCGAGTGATGTTGGTAGCCGGTCGGAATTTTCGGATAAACAGCCTGCAAGGCTTAGTAAATATGTTGCAGTAGATGATGTGAGTGCACCCGTTATGCTGTCCGGATTCCAGATTCTCCACTGGAATTGTCATTTAACTACTTCACATGAAGATGTAGTTGATATAATTAATAAACTTAACAGTGAGGTGCAAGTGATAGGTATTTGTGAATCATTTATTAGTGAACAATGTCCTGCTTCGTTGTTTAATTTTCCAGGTTACACACTTATTTCCAAGAACCGGTCATTGATGGGAAGGGGAGGTTTAGCATTCATAATCAAGGATGATATAAAATTTAAAGTAAGGGAAGATTTATCTTTATGGATTGAAGGTAAGATTGAAACTTTTGCTATTGAAATAGTGACAAGTAATAATAATCCACTTCTTATTTCATCGGTGTATAGACCCCCTGGTGCTAGTCCGGATTTTTTCCTAGAGGAAATTGAAATTTTAATATCTGAAATAAATCGAAATTTTGATAAAATTGTAATCATAGGTGATTTTAATTTTGATTTATTAGATCTTCAAGCCAAAAATTTGGATTTCCTTAATGTCATGCTTTCATTTGGTCTTTTCCCATTAAATTCTATCCCATCCCGATTAACAGACCATTCTGCAACTTTGATTGATAATGTTTTCGTCACTGAAGTTATAGTGGAAGATAGCATGTGTGATGTATTAATCCATTCTGGTTCGGACCACTTACCGCTTCTTTGTTTGTTGCAGAAGTTATCACATTGTAAAATTAAAAGAAAAAACAAGATTCTTCGGCGTGACATGAAAGAAGTTAATCTGGCTAAATTTAAAAATGAAGTTAGTTCGTTGGATTGGGAGGTGGTTTACAATGAAAAGGATGATGCTTCAAAAGCTTTTAACATTTTTTCAGATATTCTTTACCCTGTGTTTGAGAAAAATTGCCCATTGAATAAAATTAATTGCAAGAAAGCTAAACCGAGAAAGCCGTGGATAAATGATGAAATTTTGAGTTTAATAAGACAAAGAAATAAGTTGTATTGTCAATATCTTGATAATCCATCTGAAATGATTTTAAATGAGTTTAAAGAGTTGAGAAATTATGTAAATAATTCAAAAAGAAATGCAAAGAATGAGTATTATTTAAACCGTTTGAAGATTAAGGAAGGTAATATAAAAGATACTTGGGGAATTGTCCGTGAAGTGATAGGATGTGAAAAAAAAGATATGTGTATAACTAATTTAAAAACTAGTAATAGAATTATTCATGATAAATTGGAAATAGCAAATTACATGGGTGATTATTTTTCGAAAATTGGTAGTGTTATACAGAATGAAGTGTCTAGAGGTAGTTGTGCCGTCAAAATTAAGGTAAATCCTTCAAGCATGCAGAATGGGTTTGAATTTGTACCATGTAATGTAGAAGAAGTTGAAAAAATTGTTTGTAGCCTTAAATCAAATTCTTCTGGTGTAGATGGATTGAACCTAAAGGCTTTTAATTATGTGTCGGTGTATCTTTTACCGGTACTGGTTCATTTAATTAATCTCTCAATGGTTAAAGGGCATTTCCCGTCGGAACTGAAACAATCTAAAATCATACCTTTACATAAAGGTGGGGACCCCTCAGAACCCTGTAATTGGTGACCAATTTCCATTTTACCTTTATTTAGCAAAATTTATGAAAAAGTTATTTATAAACGATTGTATGATTTTTTGGGTTCGAAGAAAATTTTGTATAATGGACAGTTTGGTTTCAGAAGTAAACATTCCACTAGTCATGCAGTACACCATCTTTTAAGTTTTGTTGATAATGCATTTGAAAATAATATGATTCCTTTAACTGTTTTTGTAGATTTCCGTAAGGCTTTTGACACTGTTGATTTTAATACTCTTCTTAGTAGACTAAGTGGGCTTGGGTTAGGTAGTACTTGTGTAAAGTGGTTTTCATCGTATTTGCATGGCCGGACTATCAAAGTTGCTTTATCAGATATATCAAGCAGAGAGTTCGGTGTTAAGTGTGGAGTGCCTCAAGGTTCCGTGCTGGGACCTCTACTTTATCTTATTTATGTTAATTCGTTGGCTTCACATGTTGGAGTTGAAGCGCTGACCTCTTTCGCGGACGACACTGCGATAACAGTAATTGGTAGTTGTTTGGTGCAGGTTGCACATAAGGCTAATTTGGCACTTGAACGTTTGCGCAGTTTTACAATAGGTAGTTCCCTAGCAGTTAATGCATCTAAAACAAATTACATTATATTTAGTAGAACAGGTAGGTTACTTAATGATAATAATAACATTTTTTTTGGACATTTACCCATTAAACAAGTTTTTGAAATTAGGTATTTGGGGTTTTATTTAGATAATAATATTAGTTGGAAAAAGCATTGCAGTGTTATTGGTGCTAAAATGGCTAGGGGTCTAGGAATTTTGAGGCGTGTAAAAAAAACTTTTCCGTTCAAGATTTTAAAAATCATTTATTTTTCCCTTGTTCATCCTTATATAGACTATGGTTGTGTTCATTGGGCTAGTAATTTCTTCTCTAATTATAAAAGGATCCAGATTTTGCAAAATAAAAGCATTCGATTGATTGCGGACATAAAAGAGCAGGTTGAATCCAAAACTACTGCTAGCTTTTCCCGGTGTAATGTTTTAAATGTTGGTCAGATTCGTGACTACCAGGCATCAATTTTTGTGTTCCAGAGCATGAAACATATATGCCCTGAGTATTTTCATGATTATTTTTCCATGAATCAGGAGTACCATAATTATGATACAAGAAATTCACAACTTTTAAGCCATGAACAAAGAAAAACAGTTCGATCATCATATGTGGTTCGGAATCTGGGGCCTTCTGTTTGGAATAGTTTGCCGGCTGGCATCAGGGAGTCTGTCACTTTATATGGGTTTAAAAATAAATTGAAAATGTTTTATTTAAGTAATAGGTTTTGAAGGGCAGAAGGTTTTTGATGTCTTTTTTTTTTTGCAGTTTATTGATGTGGGGTGGGGACTGAATACCGGTAAATGATATTTAATATGATTATTTTGTTGTATTTTGTTCATGTGTATGTGTTGTTATTTTTTATATATAAGATAGGCTAGGTGGTTAATCATGATATGTTATGTTTAGATATTTATTTATAAGATGTAAATCATAATATGAAATTGCAGCACAAGTCCTTAGGACTTTCTTTTTGCTGCAACAATTTATTAGTGTTGTCATTTTTTTATTTATGTTTGTATTGTGGATAAAATAAAACTTACCTACCTACCTACCTACCTATAAGAAAAGGAATGCCAGTTCATTCTCAATTGAAAGCTTAGTTTCTCGATTTGTTAATGTAAGATTCCTTAATTTTAAACTGTCAGTACCTTTTTGAATTGACAGAAGTGATACTACCTCAGTCAAGCTAAGATCTCTACCATTTTTTAATGCAAAGTGCCAAAGTTGGCCGAAAGAGGGCAGGAATTCTTTTGCGACAAATTAATTTGAAGCGTCTCAATTACATTACATTGTCAATTTCATTTCAATTTTTGTGTTATTTTGTTGTTGTTTTTTAGGGGAAATATCAGACTCCTCATTGTATCTCATTAAGACAATATTGGGACCAGGTCCAGAAAAAAAAGTGAGCTGAAGAGATGCTGAAGGAGGCTGAGAAGAAGCTTCGTCAGGCTCAAAAGAAATAATTTGAAATTTGTGGAAATGTGAAATTCGTTTACCCTGTGAAAAATGTGAAGTGTTTCTTAATGTGTTGACCAATTCAGATAATTTTCAATTTGTATAAACTAACCCACAAGTTTGGAGAGCTTACAGATCTACCAATCCCCACAAAATATTCTTTCGTGGTTTCCTGGCATAAATGTAATATTTTGTAGTTTTTTTTTTGCGCGTTTAAATAAAAAAAATATGAAGTGTCAGTGTCAAGGTTAAATTATTATATTCCATTTATGTATAAAAGTTCGAAGTCAAACAGGCGAACTTATTCCATTTTACCCTTCATGCTTGTTTAAGCACGTTTATCTGTCAGATTATCAGTAAGAACTGAAATGAAATTATTGTTTATTATATTGTATTTTGAAAACAAATTAAAACTGATCTGGCGCAAAGGTTAACAAGATATAAAAGATATATAAATGATTAAGTCAAATCGTCACATGATTTTTCAATTTTTACTTCGAGTTATTAAATTTTTTTAATAAAAGGCAACATAAAACCCAATTAGGCTCAGAAACGAAAAAAAAACTATTTAGGAAGAAAACCATAATTCCTGTATAATTACAAGAAAAATATACTAAATTCCACCTTATGAGCTGTATAAAGTTAAACAGGTTAATCCAAATAACTGCATATATTAGTTCTGTGGTCCGATAAAAGAACTTCAGCTGCGTGCGATAAAAGAACTTCAGCTTCAAAAAGTTACATGTTAATTTGTTACTAAGCAAGGTCAAATCCGTGTTGAATAGACTAATTGTAAAAACAAAGTCCAAGCTGTTGCATTTCGAAAACAAATTAAAACTAATTTGGCGCAAAGGCTGATAAGATATAAAAGATATATAAATAAATAGGTTAAAATGTTAATTTTTTTTCAATTTCAACTTCGAGTTATTCAATTTTTATTAAACTTCGATATAGGAAGAAAAATGATAATTCCTGTATAATTGCAGATTACTAAATTCGACCTTGAGCTGTAAAGAGTAAAATCGGTTAATTCAAATAACTACAGACATTAGTTCCGTGGTCCAGTAAAAGAATTTCAGTTCTGAAAACTTAATAGCCTTATTGAATGAGTAATAAGTAAAAATTGGCTTGCATTATTACTTGTTGTTTAATACGTTAATATTTGTAAAAAAAAATGTAAACCTCGACAAACTCCAAAAAAAATTACAATAATCATACCAAGAAACTGAATGAACCTTGTTAAGCCTGAAGCACCAATATACAAATATTGAAATAATTGAGGAGAATCAACGAACAATTACTTTAATTAACTAATAAAAAATTATTTCGACACCTATTCTTATATTTAGACATGATTTTGATATGGCTTGTAGTCATTTGTTTCTAAGCTTATGATAAAGTCGAAGCTGTATATTAGGCATTATTTGCATCATAATGCGTAATACCCCAGATAATCTCCTGGATATGAAATTGAAAGTTACCCTCATTGTTAATTAAGTGGATGGGCTAAAAGTTATTATATAGAATCGACGTCCCATCTGCTATAATTTTTTTGTAATATTACGCTAAAATAGAAAACTAATTGCAGTCATTAATAACAAACAATTTTTTGTATAATGATTGTGACTGGTTTTTTATGTCAAGTTTTTCTTTTATAGAACTATTTTTATTTTTGGTAATTTAAAGTAAAGTAATATTTGAAATATATACTTCCATAACCTATAGTTTATATAATAATTGTATTTGCGCTATGTATTTTCACACTAGGAGGGGGATATTTGGACTTGGTCCATAAATTACCCCCCCCCCTTAATTTGCAAATACATAGCCTAAATTATACAAGTCCAGTACATTTTATAAACTATGACTTAGGTTTGTGGCAACGAGATTGGTTATCTGAAATTTAACCTAAGCGTATTTTTGGGTTGGTTTCGTTCAATTAACAAGTACCTAACTTTTTTAGTGTCAGCAAGCGCGTCCAAAAACAAGGAAGAAACCAAAAAAATGGTATATGACTGGTATCCCGTTGAATCTACACCGGCATTCCAAAAAATACATATGCCAAAATACAATTCAGAATTATGGAAAGAAATAGGAGATAATGTTACATTTGAATGTGGATTATTCAACATAGGTAATGTTTTTTTTATTCCATAAAGCTGCGCAATAAAAAGCCTTTATTGTCAAATATGTTGTGCCGATGAAAGGATTGAAACCACCTGCGGAACAAAGTACACAAAAAGTAATACACCAAACTGAAACAGACTTGTTGGTCATGTCATACAAGATTGGCTAAAACATTTCCTAAACAAGATATATTTATAATGATTAGAATCCCATGGGACTTCCCGCTGTCTTGCAAGGTCGACAGGATTGAGTGTGTGGGTTTGCAAATAGAACATTTCTCCTTATTTTGAAACCCTAAGAGGCCCAACAATGAAAAAGAAGAATGGATTGAGGTCTCGCATGGACTTTTCCAGGGAAAAGAGAGCCATGAAACATTCAGTTTATTTTGCGATTTTAGTGTTCGAACATCCTTAAAATTGCCTATGGAAGTCTGATTACGGGCCTGTAAGAAGACAACTTTGATTTTTCACAACTTTGAGTTAAATACAGAATTTTTTTTTCTGGCGGCAGTTTACTTTTGATTGTGTATATTCCCCGGGTATTTCTTTTTAAACTTTTTTTTTCTCAATTTCTTATATATATATATATATATATATATATATATATATATATATATATATATATATATATATATATATATATATATATATGTATATATATATATATATATATACATATATATATATATATATATATACATATATATATATATATATATATATATATATATATATATATATATATATATATATATATATATATATATATATATATATATATATATATATATATATATATATACATAGCTGGTATCACAATAGTATCACAGGCAGCTCACACTGGCAGCTAATAGCATCACAAGATACTTAGGGAGAAGGAAAGATATCAACGGCAAGCAAAACAGGTTTCTGGAAAAAGGAAACAATACTATGAGAGAAACAAGGATGTTCTCAAATTTAAGCAGGAAGAGAAAGCAGCAGATCTAAGCAAACATCGAGTTTTAAAACAATATAACACAGACGAAGAGTATTGTCAGAATCGCATCAATTAATCATCAGAGCATATGAAGGACTAATAAAGAAATGATGAGGCTTATCACCTGAGGAGTATAAAGTTAGCATAAAAAAGTGTGAAGGATAATTGTGAAAATGAAGAGACTTATTGTTTAAAGACTATCAAGTTAGCATCAGAACTTGTGAAGGATAGATGATAAAATAATGAGACTAATCACCAGAGGACTATTGAAGTGTGCGTCAATCTACAGAAATATCAAATGCAGAGAGAATGAAGAGTATAGTCAAAATTACATAAAGTCAGCATCAAAATGTAAAAAGGATAGATACAAAAATAATGAGACTCCTCACCTGTGGACTATCAAGTCTGTATCAATCCAGAGACATATGAAATATAGAGATAATGATGAGCATCATCAGATTTGTGTCATAAAATTGTCATATTCTTCTTCTCATATTCTTTTGTATGAAAATTGTCATATTCTTTTTAGTACAATAACCGAGATGAACAAAGAAGATTCAGTCAATTAAGCTTGACAAAACGGGACATTCAATTTATTGTCATCCATGCATAAGAAGTACAATACGATACAATACAATACAATAGCGATTTTTTCGTACAATACGAGCATGGGCGCCACATTTTCCTGTTCAAGCAAACTTTGCTAAAAGCTTGTAAAAGGCTGTAAACTCATAAGTGGTGTGAAAATAATTAGGACCAAAGGTAGTATTGCATAAATAAAATCCGTAGTAGAAGCTACAATTTCGATACTGAGGTTGAAAAACTTGACCAGGACAGAAGGAAATACACACTAGCTAACGCCCAGGAATTAAAGGAATGCGTGTCATTTAAAAACTTGGTTTTCCAACTGACATTACCCATATATAACGTAAAAATAGGATCATGTATGCTAGATTTCTTTCTAAAGGAATCACAGCAACAAGATATTCCGAACTCATGTGAAACTCTAATAGGAAGCACAAAAAGAGAAACCTTTATCAATTTACGAAACGATTTATGGTTATTTACAGTACCAAAAAAGACGGTAGGAACCCTATCCTGCTACAACAATACGGAGAAAGTTGACCCCCGTTATCGAAATGAAATAATGCTACAGGACGGTGAATTACAATTAAACAAGGTTGCAGATTCGTGACTAAAGAGACAACTGTGCAAACACCTGTAATCACAACCAGCAGAAACATCATGAGCCCAAAAATATTAAACTTTCAAGGAATAAACTTGTCATTCACAATCCCAAATATAAACAATGAAGACACAAAACATCCATATGGCCAGAAATAGAGAAAATCCAAGGTACAATGCAATTAACAAAAATAAAAGAAGCATTAGATCTGCAAATACCATTATTCACTAACGAAGACCAAAGATTAAAATACGTGGAAAATAAGTATGCATTGTTTTTGCCAAATTCATAGTACAATATTACATTCGCCATACTTATGGTGTTTCTTATTTCACAAATAATAAGGGCACTGCTAACAGTAAACTATGATAAGCTCTTAAAACGGAGAAGAAAAAACAAAATATAATTGAGGCACAAGAAATGCAATCAAACCCTACTGCTCCTGATGATATATAAGCCGTCAGAACCAAGAGGATATAATAATACAAGAGAATTTTGAGGTCTTCTCGTGTACATTTATGTATCCCGTCCCTACCGTAAAGAAATATTGTTGATGTATGATAGTTGAAAGACTATGACACAGTAAGTTGTGTTTCTTTTCGACAAAATTACATAAAAAATATGAAACATTCGGCAGAAATTTTTTTATGTAAAATCAAGACCTCTATCAATTACTAAGTACGTATCCATATTTATAGATATACAAGAAAATTAAGAAGTCGTCTCTAGTAAATTCTAATATCATGTCCCCACGGCAAAAAATATCCCTGATGCATGATGGTTGGAAGGCTATGACGCAAAAAAATGTGTTTGTTTTGACGAAATCATGCACTGGAAGTATAAAGAATTTGGAGAAAATATAATACGTAAACTTAAGACCTCTAACATTTATCATGTATTTAACCATCCTTTTAGACCAGTGCTCTTAGAATTACATGCCAGTGTAATGACATATAGATCGTGTCAAAAATGACATATAGATCGTAATTATTTCACAATTGTCAATAGAGTTATAAACTATTAAGTATCATATCATTTTATCCTGTATCTCGAGTTTGCCTTGTAGCTGGGTGAAATACCTGGGATTTTTTTTAGCTGAAGACCTTCACTAGATAGTTCAAGAAAAAATCCTTAAACTAAATTGTTTGACTGAGCCACATCAAAAATGGTTTTGAACTCTGGTATATTATGCACAGTTTTTATTATGGCACTTGGTTCTAACCAAGTGACATATAGCGGTCGCAATTTCTGTCGGTCGGTCTGTCTCCCTGTCCCAGTTTCGCTAGCTTAGGCACTTCCAGATAAGCTAGGATGATGAAATTTCGTTTCCCCGATTTGACCATCCATGAGTTCTTGGCAACAAGTAAGTTTTAGGAACTTTTCCAGAATATAATTAGTATTAAGAAATATTTATTATATATTGATGTGAGCCTTCCAAAGTAAATATGATCAGTTCTTCAAGTAATATGTATAAAAAGAATTGCTATTTGTGTTCATTGTATTTTATGTGTATCACCGACAAATATTCTGCTGTGTTCAATGACAAGAAGATACCAAAGGTTTTAGCTGGCCTGGCACTAGAGAGACCTGGCTATCCACTGGAAGCTTTATGCATTGCAACTGGAACAAATTTTCTGTCTGATGTTAAATTAGAACGTAATGGGGAGGCGCTAATAGATCTCCATGCGGAGATTTTGGTGAAAAGATGCTTCAAGCAATATCTTTTCACGGAAATTGATAGCTCCTACGAAAAAGGTGAGAAACATTGAAATTAGTATATATAAGGAGTCACAACTATAGTTTATAATGAGAAAAAAATATGCAGTTGCGCACTGTATGTCATTTCAGTGTCCAATGAATGAAGACTCTCCCAAAAGCTAAAAAAAAATTATGACAATTATTGTAATTAAAATTATTATGATAATGTAATTATTTCGCAATCGTCAATAGAGTTATAAACTATAAAGTAGCATATCATTTTATCCTGTATCTCGAGGTTGCCTTGTATATCATATAGCATATCATTAGTTATATATATATAAGGAGTCACAACTACACTTTATAATGAGAAAAAAATATGCAGTTGCGCACTGTATGTCATTTCAGTGTGCAATGAATGAAGACTCTCCCAAGAGCTAAAAAAAAATATTACAATTATTGTAATTTAAAATTATTATGATAATGTAATTATTTCGCAATCGTCAATAGAGTTATGAACTATTAAGTAGCATATCATTTTATCCTGTATCTCGAGTTTGCCTTGTATCTGGGCTAAACACCTTTGATTTTGTTTTTAGCTGAAGACCTTCACTGGATAATTCAAGAAAAAATCCTTAAACTAGATTGTTTGACTGAGCCACATTAAAAATGGTTTTGAGCTCTGGTATATTAAGCACAGTTTTTATTATGGCACTTGGTTCTAACCAAATGACTTATAGCGATCACAAATTTTGTTGGTCGGTCTTTCTGCCTGTCCCAGTTTCGCTAGCTTAGGCACTTCCAGATAAGCTAGGATGATGAAATTTCGTTTCCCCGATTTGACCATCAATGAGTTCTTGGCAACACGTAAGTTTTAGGAAGTGTTCCAGAATATAATTAGTATTAAGAAATATTTATTATATATTGATGTGTGCCTTCCAAAGTAAATATGATCTGTTCTTCAAGTAATATGTATAAAAAGAATTGCTATTTGTGTTCATTGTGTTCTAGTTGTATCATCGACAAATACTTTGCTATGTTCAAAGAGAAGAACATACCAAAGGTTTTAGCTGGCCTGGCACTACAGAGACCTGGTCAACCACTGGAAGCTTTATGCGTTGCCACTGGAACGAAGTTTCTGTTGGGTGTGAAATTAGAAAATAATGGAGAGGCGCTACTAGATCTCCATGCGGAGATTTTGGTGAAAAGATTATTCAAGGAGTATCTGTTCACCGAAATAGATTTCGGAAATAGACACGGCTTCTACGAAAAAGGTAAGAAACATTGAAATTAGTATATATAAGGAGTCACAACTGTAGTTTATAATGAAAAAAAAAATTCATTTGGGCACTGTATGTCATTTCAGTGTGCAATGAATGAAGACTCACCCAAAAGCTAAAAAAAATTATTATAATTATTGTAATTAAAATTATTAATAATGTAATTATTTCACAATTGTCAATAGAGTTATAAACTATTAAGTATCATATCATTTTATCCTGTATCTCGAATTTGCCTTGTAGCTGGGTGAAATACCTGGGATTTTTTTTTAGCTGAAGACCTTCACTAGATAGTTCAAGAAAAATCCTTAAACTAAATTGTTTGACTGAGCCACATCAAAAATGGTTTTGAACTCTGGTATATTATGCACAGTTTTTATTATGGCACTTGGTTCTAACCAAGTGACATATAGCGGTCGCAATTTCTGTCGGTCGGTCTGTCTCCCTGTCCCAGTTTCGCTAGCTTAGGCACTTCCAGATAAGCTAGGATGATGAAATTTCGTTTCCCCGATTTGACCATCCATGAGTTCTTGGCAACAAGTAAGTTTTAGGAACTTTTCCAGAATATAATTAGTATTAACAAATATTTATTATATATTGATGTGAGCCTTCCAAAGTAAATATGATCAGTTCTTCAAGTAATATGTATAAAAAGAATTGCTATTTGTGTTCATTGTATTTTATGTGTATCACCGACAAATATTCTGCTGTGTTCAATGACAAGAAGATACCAAAGGTTTTAGCTGGCCTGGCACTAGAGAGACCTGGCTATCCACTGGAAGCTTTATGCATTGCAACTGGAACAAATTTTCTGTCTGATGTTAAATTAGAACGTAATGGAGAGGCGCTAATAGATCTCCATGCGGAGATTTTGGTGAAAAGATGCTTCAAGCAATATCTTTTCACGGAAATTGATAGCTCCTACGAAAAAGGTGAGAAACATTGAAATTAGTATATATAAGGAGTCACAACTATAGTTTATAATGAGAAAAAAATATGCAGTTGCGCACTGTATGTCATTTCAGTGTCCAATGAATGAAGACTCTCCCAAAAGCTAAAAAAAAATTATTACAATTATTGTAATTAAAATTATTATGATAATGTAATTATTTCGCAATCGTCAATAGAGTTATAAACTATAAAGTAGCATATCATTTTATCCTGTATCTCGAGGTTGCCTTGTATATCATATAGCATATCATTAGTTATATATATATAAGGAGTCACAACTACAGTTTATAATGAGAAAAAAATATGCAGTTGCGCACTGTATGTCATTTCAGTGTGCAATGAATGAAGACTCTCCCGAGCTAAAAAAAAATGTTACAATTATTGTAATTTAAAATTATTATGATAATGTAATTATTTCGCAATCGTCAATAGAGTTATGAACTATTAAGTAGCATATCATTTTATCCTGTATCTCGAGTTTGTCTTGTATCTGGGCTAAACACCTTTGATTTTGTTTTTAGCTGAAGACCTTCACTGGATAATTCAAGAAAAAATCCTTAAACTAGATTGTTTGACTGAGCCACATTAAAAATGGTTTTGAGCTCTGGTATATTACGCACAGTTTTTATTGCGGAGATTTTGGTGAAAAGATGCTTCAAGCAATATCTTTTCACGGAAATTGATAGCTCCTACGAAAAAGGTGAGAAACATTGAAATTAGTATATATAAGGAGTCACAACTATAGTTTATAATGAGAAAAAAATATGCAGTTGCGCACTGTATGTCATTTCAGTGTCCAATGAATGAAGACTCTCCCAAAAGCTAAAAAAAAATTATTACAATTATTGTAATTAAAATTATTATGATAATGTAATTATTTCGCAATCGTCAATAGAGTTATAAACTATAAAGTAGCATATCATTTTATCCTGTATCTCGAGGTTGCCTTGTATATCATATAGCATATCATTAGTTATATATATATAAGGAGTCACAACTACAGTTTATAATGAGAAAAAAATATGCAGTTGCGCACTGTATGTCATTTCAGTGTGCAATGAATGAAGACTCTCCCAAGAGCTAAAAAAAAATATTACAATTATTGTAATTTAAAATTATTATGATAATGTAATTATTTCGCAATCGTCAATAGAGTTATGAACTATTAAGTAGCATATCATTTTATCCTGTATCTCGAGTTTGCCTTGTATCTGGGCTAAACACCTTTGATTTTGTTTTTAGCTGAAGACCTTCACTGGATAATTCAAGAAAAAATCCTTAAACTAGATTGTTTGACTGAGCCACATTAAAAATGGTTTTGAGCTCTGGTATATTACGCACAGTTTTTATTATGGCACTTGGTTCTAACCAAATGACTTATAGCGATCACAAATTTTGTTGGTCGGTCTTTCTGCCTGTCCCAGTTTCGCTAGCTTAGGCACTTCCAGATAAGCTAGGGTGATGAAATTTCGTTTCCCCGATTTGACCATCTATGAGTTCTTGGCAACACGTAAGTTTTAGGAAGTGTTCCAGAATATAATTAGTATTAAGAAATATTTATTATATATTGATGTGTGCCTTCCAAAGTAAATATGATCTGTTCTTCAAGTAATATGTATAAAAAGAATTGCTATTTGTGTTCATTGTGTTCTAGTTGTATCATCGACAAATACTTTGCTATGTTCAAAGAGAAGAACATACCAAAGGTTTTAGCTGGCCTGGCACTACAGAGACCTGGTCAACCACTGGAAGCTTTATGCGTTGCCACTGGAACGAAGTTTCTGTTGGGTGTGAAATTAGAAAATAATGGAGAGGCGCTACTAGATCTCCATGCGGAGATTTTGGTGAAAAGATTATTCAAGGAGTATCTGTTCACCGAAATAGATTTCGGAAATAGACACGGCTTCTACGAAAAAGGTAAAAAACATTGAAATTAGTATATATAAGGAGTCACAACTGTAGTTTATAATGAAAAAAAAAAATTCATTTGGGCACTGTATGTCATTTCAGTGTGCAATGAATGAAGACTCACCCAAAAGCTAAAAAAAATTATTATAATTATTGTAATTAAAATTATTAATAATGTAATTATTTCACAATTGTCAATAGAGTTATAAACTATTAAGTATCATATCATTTTATCCTGTATCTCGAGTTTGCCTTGTAGCTGGGTGAAATACCTGGGATTTTTTTTTAGCTGAAGACCTTCACTAGATAGTTCAAGAAAAATCCTTAAACTAAATTGTTTGACTGAGCCACATCAAAAATGGTTTTGAACTCTGGTATATTATGCACAGTTTTTATTATGGCACTTGGTTCTAACCAAGTGACATATAGCGGTCGCAATTTCTGTCGGTCGGTCTGTCTCCCTGTCCCAGTTTCGCTAGCTTAGGCACTTCCAGATAAGCTAGGATGATGAAATTTCGTTTCCCCGATTTGACCATCCATGAGTTCTTGGCAACAAGTAAGTTTTAGGAACTTTTCCAGAATATAATTAGTATTAAGAAATATTTATTATATATTGATGTGAGCCTTCCAAAGTAAATATGATCAGTTCTTCAAGTAATATGTATAAAAAGAATTGCTATTTGTGTTCATTGTATTTTATGTGTATCACCGACAAATATTCTGCTGTGTTCAATGACAAGAAGATACCAAAGGTTTTAGCTGGCCTGGCACTAGAGAGACCTGGCTATCCACTGGAAGCTTTATGCATTCCAACTGGAACAAATTTTCTGTCTGATGTTAAATTAGAACGTAATGGAGAGGCGCTAATAGATCTCCATGCGGAGATTTTGGTGAAAAGATGCTTCAAGCAATATCTTTTCACGGAAATTGATAGCTCCTACGAAAAAGGTGAGAAACATTGAAATTAGTATATATAAGGAGTCACAACTATAGTTTATAATGAGAAAAAAATATGCAGTTGCGCACTGTATGTCATTTCAGTGTCCAATGAATGAAGACTCTCCCAAAAGCTAAAAAAAAATTATTACAATTATTGTAATTGAAATTATTATGATAATGTAATTATTTCGCAATCGTCAATAGAGTTATAAACTATAAAGTAGCATATCATTTTATCCTGTATCTCGAGGTTGCCTTGTATATCATATAGCATATCATTAGTTATATATATATAAGGAGTCACAACTACAGTTTATAATGAGAAAAAAATATGTAGTTGCGCACTGTATGTCATTTCAGTGTGCAATGAATGAAGACTCTCCCGAGCTAAAAAAAAAATATTACAATTATTGTAATTTAAAATTATTATGATAATGTAATTATTTCGCAATCGTCAATAGAGTTATGAACTATTAAGTAGCATATCATTTTATCCTGTATCTCGAGTTTGCCTTGTATCTGGGCTAAAGACCTTTGATTTTGTTTTTAGCTGAAGACCTTCACTGGATAATTCAAGAAAAAATCCTTAAACTAGATTGTTTGACTGAGCCACATTAAAAATGGTTTTGAGCTCTGGTATATTACGCACAGTTTTTATTGCGGAGATTTTGGTGAAAAGATGCTTCAAGCAATATCTTTTCACGGAAATTGATAGCTCCTACGAAAAAGGTGAGAAACATTGAAATTAGTATATATAAGGAGTCACAACTATAGTTTATAATGAGAAAAAAATATGCAGTTGCGCACTGTATGTCATTTCAGTGTCCAATGAATGAAGACTCTCCCAAAAGCTAAAAAAAAATTATTACAATTATTGTAATTAAAATTATTATGATAATGTAATTATTTCGCAATCGTCAATAGAGTTATAAACTATAAAGTAGCATATCATTTTATCCTGTATCTCGAGGTTGCCTTGTATATCATATAGCATATCATTAGTTATATATATATAAGGAGTCACAACTACAGTTTATAATGAGAAAAAAATATGCAGTTGCGCACTGTATGTCATTTCAGTGTGCAATGAATGAAGACTCTCCCAAGAGCTAAAAAAAAATATTACAATTATTGTAATTTAAAATTATTATGATAATGTAATTATTTCGCAATCGTCAATAGAGTTATGAACTATTAAGTAGCATATCATTTTATCCTGTATCTCGAGTTTGCCTTGTATCTGGGCTAAACACCTTTGATTTTGTTTTTAGCTGAAGACCTTCACTGGATAATTCAAGAAAAAATCCTTAAACTAGATTGTTTGACTGAGCCACATTAAAAATGGTTTTGAGCTCTGGTATATTACGCACAGTTTTTATTATGGCACTTGGTTCTAACCAAATGACTTATAGCGATCACAAATTTTGTTGGTCGGTCTTTCTGCCTGTCCCAGTTTCGCTAGCTTAGGCACTTCCAGATAAGCTAGGGTGATGAAATTTCGTTTCCCCGATTTGACCATCTATGAGTTCTTGGCAACACGTAAGTTTTAGGAAGTGTTCCAGAATATAATTAGTATTAAGAAATATTTATTATATATTGATGTGTGCCTTCCAAAGTAAATATGATCTGTTCTTCAAGTAATATGTATAAAAAGAATTGCTATTTGTGTTCATTGTGTTCTAGTTGTATCATCGACAAATACTTTGCTATGTTCAAAGAGAAGAACATACCAAAGGTTTTAGCTGGCCTGGCACTACAGAGACCTGGTCAACCACTGGAAGCTTTATGCGTTGCCACTGGAACGAAGTTTCTGTCGGGTGTGAAATTAGAAAATAATGGAGAGGCGCTACTAGATCTCCATGCGGAGATTTTGGTGAAAAGATTATTCAAGGAGTATCTGTTCACCGAAATAGATTTCGGAAATAGACACGGCTTCTACGAAAAAGGTAAGAAACATTGAAATTAGTATATATAAGGAGTCACAACTGTAGTTTATAATGAAAAAAAAAATTCATTTGGGCACTGTATGTCATTTCAGTGTGCAATGAATGAAGACTCACCCAAAAGCTAAAAAAAAATATTATAATTATTGTAATTAAAATTATTAATAATGTAATTATTTCACAATTGTCAATAGAGTTATAAACTATTAAGTATCATATCATTTTATCCTGTATCTCGAGTTTACCTTGTAGCTGGGTGAAATACCTGGGATTTTTTTTTAGCTGAAGACCTTCACTAGATAGTTCAAGAAAAAATCCTTAAACTAAATTGTTTGACTGAGCCACATCAAAAATGGTTTTGAACTCTGGTATATTATGCACAGTTTTTATTATGGCACTTGGTTCTAACCAAGTGACATATAGCGGTCGCAATTTCTGTCGGTCGGTCTGTCTCCCTGTCCCAGTTTCGCTAGCTTAGGCACTTCCAGATAAGCTAGGATGATGAAATTTCGTTTCCCCGATTTGACCATCCATGAGTTCTTGGCAACAAGTAAGTTTTAGGAACTTTTCCAGAATATAATTAGTATTAAGAAATATTTATTATATATTGATGTGAGCCTTCCAAAGTAAATATGACCAGTTCTTCAAGTAATATGTATAAAAAGAATTGCTATTTGTGTTCATTGTATTTTATGTGTATCACCGACAAATATTCTGCTGTGTTCAATGACAAGAAGATACCAAAGGTTTTAGCTGGCCTGGCACTAGAGAGACCTGGCTATCCACTGGAAGCTTTATGCATTGCAACTGGAACAAATTTTCTGTCTGATGTTAAATTAGAACGTAATGGAGAGGCGCTAATAGATCTCCATGCGGAGATTTTGGTGAAAAGATGCTTCAAGCAATATCTTTTCACGGAAATTGATAGCTCCTACGAAAAAGGTGAGAAACATTGAAATTAGTATATATAAGGAGTCACAACTATAGTTTATAATGAGAAAAAAATATGCAGTTGCGCACTGTATGTCATTTCAGTGTCCAATGAATGAAGACTCTCCCAAAAGCTAAAAAAAAATTATTACAATTATTGTAATTAAAATTATTATGATAATGTAATTATTTCGCAATCGTCAATAGAGTTATAAACTATAAAGTAGCATATCATTTTATCCTGTATCTCGAGGTTGCCTTGTATATCAAATAGCATATCATTAGTTATATAATTAGTATTAAGAAATATTTATTATATATTGATGTGTGCAGTTGCGCACTGTATGTCATTTCAGTGTGCAATGAATGAAGACTCTCCCAAAAGCTAAAAAAATTATTACAATTATTGTAATTAAAATTATTATGATAATGTAATTATTTCACAATCGTCAATAGAGTTACAAACTATTAAGTAGCATATCATTTTATACTGTATCTCGAGTTTGCCTTGTATCTGGGCGAAATACCTGTGATTTGTTTTTAGCTGAAGACCTTCACTGGATAATTCAAGAAAAAATCCTTAAACTAGATTGTTTGACTGAGCCACATTTAAAATGGTTTTCAGCTCTGGTATATTACGCACAGTTTTTGTTATGGCACTTGGTTCTAACCAAGTGATTTATAGTGATCACAAATTTTGTTGGTCGGTCTGTCTGCCTGTCCCGGTTTCGCTAGCTTAGGCACTTCCAGATAAGCTAGGATGATAAAATTTCGTTTCCCCGATTTGACCATCCATGAGGTCTTGGCAACACTTAAGTTTTAGGAAGTGTTCCAGAATATAATTAGTATTAAGAAATATTTATTATATATTGATGTGTGCCTTCCAAAGTAAATATGATCAGTTCTTCAAGTAATATGTATAAAAAGAATTGCTATTTTTGTTCATTGTATTTTAGGTGTATCACCGACAAATATTCTGCTGTGTTCAATGACAAGAAGATACCAAAGGTTTTAGCTGGCCTGGCACTAAAAGGACCTGGCTATCCACTGGAAGCTTTATGCATTGCAACTGGAACAAAGTTTCTGTCTGATGTTAAATTAGAACGTAATGGAGAGGCACTAATAGATCTCCATGCGGAGATTTTGGTGAAAAGATGCTTCAAGCAATATCTTTTAACGGAAATAGATAGCTCCTACGAAAAAGGTGAGAAACATTGAAATTAGTATATATAAGCAGTCACAACTATAGTTTATAATGAGAAAAAAAATATGCAGTTGCTCACTGTATGTCCTTTCAGTGTGCAATGAATGAAGACTCTCCCAAAAGCTAAAAAAATTATCATAATTATTGTAATTGAAAAACATTACGATAATGTAATTATTTCACAATCGTCAATAGAGTTATAAACTATTAAGTAGCATATCATTTTATCCTGTATCTCGAGTTTGCCTTGTATCTGGGCGAAATACCTGTGATTTAGTTTTTAGCTGAAGACCTTCACTGGATAATTCAAGAAAAAATCCTTAAACTAGATTTTTTTGACAGAGCCACATTAAAAATGGGTTTGAGCTCTGGTATATTACGCACAGTTTTTATTATGGCACTTGGTTCTAACCAAGTGACTTATAGCGATCACAAATTTTGTTGGTCGGTCTGTCTGCTTGTCCCGGTTTCGCTAGCTTAGGCACTTCCAGATAAGCTAGGATGATGAAATTTCGTTTCCCCGATTTGACCATCCATGAGTTCTTGGTAACACGTAAGTTTTAGGAACTGTTCCAGAATATAATTAGTATTAAGAAATATTTATTATTTATTGATGTGTGCCTTCCAAAGTAAATATGATCAGTTCTTCAAGTAATATGTATAAAAAGAATTGCTATTTGTGTTCATTGTATTTTAGGTGTATCACCGACAAATATTCTGCTGTGTTCAATGACAAGAAGATACCAAAGGTTTTAGCTGGCCTGGCACTAGAGAGACCTGGCTATCCACTGGAAGCTTTATGCAATGCAACTGGAACAAAGTTTCTGTCTGATGTTAAATTAGAACGTAATGGAGAGGCGCTAATAGATCTCCATGCGGAGATTTTGGTGAAAAGATGCTTCAAGCAATATCTTTTCACCGAAATGGATAGCTCCAACGAAAAAGGTGAGAAACATTGAAATTAGTATATATAAGGAGTCACAACTATAGTTTATAATGAGAAAAAAAAATATGCAGTTGCGCACTGTATGTCATTTCAGTGTGCAATGAATGAAGACTCTCCCAAAAGCTAAAAAAATTATTACAATTATTGTAATTAAAATTATTAAGATAATGTAATTATTTCGCAATCGTCAATAGATTTATAAACTATTAAGTAGCTTATCATTTTATCCTGTATCTCGAGTTTGCCTTGTATCTGGGCGAAATACCTGTGATTTTGTTTTTAGCTGAAGACCTTCACTGGATAATTCAAGAAAAAATCCTTAAACTAGATTGTTTGACTGAGCCATATTAAAACTAATTTTGAGCTCTGGTGTATTACGCAGAGTTTTTATTATGGTACTTGGTTCTAACCAAGCGACTTATAGCGATCACAAATTTTGTTGGTCGGTCTGTCTGCCTGTCCCGGTTTCGCTAGCTTAGGCACTTCCAGATAAGCTACGATGATGACATTTCGTTTCCCCGATTTGACCATCCATGAGTTCTTGGCAACACGTAAGTTTTAGGAAGTGTTCCAGAATACAATTTGTATTAAGAAATATGTATTATATATTGATGTGCTTTCCAATGTAAATATGATCAGTTCTTCAAGTAATATGTATAAAAAGAATTTCTATTTGTGTTCATTGTATTTTAGGTGTATCACCGACAAATATTCTGCTGTGTTCAGTGACAAGAAGATACCAAAGGTTTTGGCTGGCCTGGCACTAGAGAGACCTGGCTATCCACTGGAAGCTTTATGCATTGCAACTGGAACAAAGTTTCTGTCTGATGTTAAATTAGAACGTAATGGAGAGGCGCTAATAGATCTCCATGCGGAGATTTTGGTGAAAAGATGCTTCAAGCAATATCTTTTCACGGAAATTGATAGCTCCTACGAAAAAGGTGAGAAACATTGAAATTAGTATATATAAGGAGTCACAACTATAGTTTATAATGAGAAAAAAATATACAGTTACGCACTGTATGTCATTTCAGTGTCCAATGAATGAAGACTCTCCCAAAAGCTAAAAAAAATTATTACAATTATTGTAATTAAAATTATTATGATAATGTAATTATTTCGCCATCGTCAATAGAGTTATAAACTATTAAGTAGCATATCATTTTATCCTGTATCTCGAGTTTGTCTTGTATCTGGGCGAAATACCTGTGATTTTGTTTTTAGCTGAAGACCTTCACTGGATAATTCAAGAAAAAATCCTTAAACTAGATTTTTTGACTGAGCCACATTAAAAATGGTTTTGAGCTCTGGTATATTACGCACAGTTTTTATTATGGCATTTGGTTCTAACCAAGTGACTTATAGCGATCACAAATTTTGTTGGTGACAAAATTGACGTGGAAAAAAGAGACCCAACCATTTAATACTTGCTGAACATGGTATAGTTGAAGAACCCAAGCAAAGAGGTGATGCTGGTGGAGGACTCCCAAAACACAAAAACTCACATTTGGAGGCATTAATTGAAAGGTCTACATTGGATAATGTGGCTGAAAGCCGGTAACAGTTGGTAATTAGACTATGTTTTGTCCGGCTAAGAAGCAAAACATTATCATCATATGAAACGTGACTAATGCCTAAATTATCATTGCAAAAATTTGATAGTTGAAGACGTTGGAGACACGAAGCTAAAAACATTTAAATATGCTCGGGGATAACACGGCACCTTGCCTAACGCCTTTTTTAACAAGAGTATACTTTCCTATATTACCATTCCACTTCACTCTAACTGAAGAATTAGCATATCAATACTTAAGCACGGAAACAATAGAAAGGTTAATACCTGAGGCTGCTAGAGCAAACAAAGCATTTGAATGAATTACAGCGTCAAAAGCACTAGATATGTCAACAGTCAAACAATACAGGGATTTTTTTTAGCAACAGCTTGTTTCATTAGCTGACCCACAATATGGTGATCTTGAACGCAGCCTATACCTTTTCTAAGACCCAGCTGGAAGGGTGTAAAATTGCGCTTGGAGTTAATGGCCGGTAGCAGTATATATTCAAATAGCTTACTTACAAAACAAGACACAGTGATAGGACGGTAATTAGAGCAAGTGCTGGGGTCCTTATCCCTCTTGACTATGGGAGATATACAACCGGACAAAAAACTATCTGGCACAGCAAACTGTGCCAAACACATCTGAAACCATAACTGCAAATGCTTCAGCAGTTCAGGACAATCATAAGCAAAAAACTTGAAGCAAAAACCATCACTATCGAGAGACTCAGACTTATTCACTTGCTTAAGAGCTCGGAGTATAACACCAGATTCCACCGATAACACTTGAGATTGGTTGATACGAATTGGGAGGATTGAGTTGACAAGCTTTGTAAAATGATTTTGGAGATTAATATTAAATGAAAGCAAAATATTTTTATAATGAGAAACAAAGACACATAGCCGAGGAGACGAATTAATTGGAGGTGAACACTTTACACTGTTTATAACATGTTCCCAGGATTTCTTTTCACAAGGACCATCCCAGGCATTCAGTCTCGCTCTACGCAGGGAATATTTGTACTCTCGTTTGGTTTTCTGTTTTATTTGATCATATTTTGATTATTTTATTCAACAATCATCTCTAGTCCTATCAACTAAACTATGTAAGCCTAAGAAGGAAACGTATACAGTTGAGAAGATACACTCACCACACATTATGTAGAACACCAACAAGAACTATAAACACAAACAGATCGCCTTCAGAACTATATAGAAACCCATCATTGACAATATCACGAACATTCATGACCAATAAAAAAGAATGACATATGTTCCAATTTTATGACTTATGAATCGACAATCCAAATAAGTTTTTGACAACTATCTGAGTCAAACTACTCTTAAGACAATTTAGCAAACACTTAAAAAACGTTACAAACTTTAGCGAAACTGGAAAGAATTTAAACAATAAAATATTATGAGGTGAAAAACTAAAAACTAATATTAATTTGGACGAACGATAATATACCAATAGGTGTGAAAGAAAGAAGCATTACCAACTTAGTGACGAATGATAAAAGAATGTGCCAAAAGCGATAGTGAAAAATGACAACAAATGGGACAGTAGTGATTTTATTATGATGTAAATATAATCTAATTGTGATATGTTAATATTTTTGAATACCTTGGATTAATCGGAAATCAAAGTTGAATTATAATAAAATAAAATTAATTACGATTTTTAAAAAAACGATTGAAACTATGTATTTACAGTGTAAACCTATACTTTTGTTCAAGTGCTTTATATTAATGTCAGGTGTAGGAGTATAATTTTAAAACACCATAATCCTAGGGTTAAGGGCAAAAATAATAAAAAATAGACTATGTAATGCTATATATGTAGATCAATAGCCATTTCGCGGTGAGGGAATTGTAAAAATAACCTTCAATATATGATAAAATTTTTGAAGGAAATATGAAATTTAAAGGAGATTAGTTTGAGGGTGAGGACATCATTCTACAGCGGTAAGGGGGATGTATGACTTACAGGCCTGCGATTTCCCATATAAAATTCAAAACAAAATTCCTTATTTATTTTCATTAAAAATTCAAAATAAAATTCTTTATTCTATTTCCCTATAAAATTCAAACTTTGGACATTGTTTTGATTTATTTGTTGATCTTGCAAGAACAAAGAAAAATGTTTCTTTTTACGTTATCCCACAAAAATCTGGCTTCTATAAAAAAGTCAACCAGCTTTGATGACGTCAATTACGAATTCAATAAGAAAATCCCAGTTAATTCCATAAGGGGATAGTTTATTATGAGAGTGAAAAATACCTTAGTTTTTATCATTTTAATTTAAATACCCCATATGTTATATCTACGTTAAGCTCCCAATGTTCAAATAAAACTCCCAGTGACTTCCCTTTTAATAAAACACCCCCAGTAACAGTCAAAAAATAACTTCTAATAACCCCCCCCCCCCGTAGCAAAACTAAATGATCCTCATCAAACTGTACACTTCACAAGTTTTACTTTGCTGGGTATCAGGAAATTTGGACAATAAAGCTGATACCATTACCATTCCTTTATCTTATGGTGATTTTACTTCAAGTAAGCCCGATTTGAATTTTGATGAAACTTATTTTGGATCCTCTTTTAACTTCTCCTCTCCTATTGTTTAAACAGCATCAAATGCCTACCCTTTTCAAAATAATCCAGCTACTTGAAACATTTTCAAGGTATTTCGAAGTAACTCCACTACTAGCTTGCATCATAAAAAAAATCATTTACTTCCACCAGGTCCTGCATCCTCTACTTCCATCCTTCTTAGTGTCCATACAACATCGAAGCCCTATCTTCCTGTCATTATTCAACCAAAAAATTCTTTTTCCACGACGGTCTACCCACAAACTTTCTCGCCAGCCATGCAATACCTTGTTGCACTCCAAACTTTTGTAAAATGTGAGTCACCTTCAAATCCCTTGTTTTTTACATCCACAATGCAAAACAAACATGCTTCTGTTAAGTCTTCAAAATTTTCCAGCCAAAGCCTTTCACACCCTCTCTGCTCCAATTCCCCCTTCCAAACACCAGTCATAACACCAGAATACTCTTCAGTATTTGATATTTTTGAACCCTCAAATTCACCTTCAGCAACTTCTATAACTCCTTTCTCTTCTAGTTCAAAACAACTAAGAAAAGAGTGGTCCCAGTTTTATCAATCGAGACACAAATAGAGGATACGATCAAATTATTCTTGGAGGAGAGAGCGAGGAGAAAGAATAACACGGAAAATTCAACAAATTATGGGTTTTACTGCACCTTAGCCCAAAATTTGGATCAGTTACCAATTTAAATCAAGTTTGCATTCAGAATAAAATTTTAGAATTGTTAGAAAAATAATTTTCTTATTTTGATATAAACATATCTTAATGTCCATTATCAAACTTATATCTGATTTTCGGTCTACAATTTTGTCTGAATTTTTATTATTAAACATTCTATCTTATCTCTGATATAAACATATCTTAATGTCCATTATCAAACTTATATCTGATTTTCGGTCTACAATTTTGTCTGAATTTTTATTATTAAACATTCTATCTTATCTCTAGTCTCCAATTTTGTTTCTTTTTATTACTTGAGGAGAATTGAAGGTGCAGTTAATTTTGTTCCTGTGCTGTTGGGATTAAACAGAATAGAAAATAGAGTAACATATATATTAAACTGATAATGAATACAAATATGTTAATATATATTAATTAAAGTACCAAGGTCACTAAAACCAAATATAATCCTTTAAATTTGTAGGAACGTAAAAAACTATAGACTTTTTAAAATATTAGCAGAGAACCAGCAATTGAATCTTGAAATTCATAATATCCTTGTTTTATGGCATGAATACACCTAAAATTGAGTACGGTGGCTAAAAATGTTTTTGTTTTGATGTCTTCGGTCAATTTGACTCAATTGTCTTACAACACCTTAAATTATCGATAATACTTTAGAAAATAAAACCTCTATAAAATCAAGAAATTCTTCTCCAGGATTTTTCTCTAGAGAATCATCGCCAAAACCCGCTTGAAATCAAAGTCAAACCAAGACAAGTACGTTTTGCCCCCAATAATCAATTGAGATCACCAACCAATAAACTGTTACACCTGTAATAGATTAGGCCATATAGCCAGCCACTGTCTCACGAACGACAATTATCGCCCCAATTTTAGTGGGACTAGCAACCGTTTGTCCAGGGGGAAAAACTATAGTGGGTAAGCCACAAAAGCTAATCAAGCCTTCTTGACAAGAGGTAATTACCAAAATACAAACGAAAAATTTCCAAGGATATACACATCAGTATCGCGGGAGAACAAACCAACCTAATAATGGTTGGAATTAGAATACAAGAGGTAAATATACCAGCCGACAGGTACAATATAACAATTCCACTTCAAATAATAATCAAACAAACCAAAGTAGAACAAATGAAAGTTCTACACCTAACATCTGGGAGCCCCAGGAAAATAATACAAGCTTCCAAAACTCGTAGGATCGAAATTTGGTGGCAGACATTTTTATAGGTCACCACTAGTGATCATACCATTTTTAGGTGCAGCAAACAATAAAACGTTACCAATATTTAAGGATTTTAGCGTAGCAAATATTTATTTCTCAGCCCTTTTAGATTCAGGGGCAACGATAAATGTGATAAATGCATTTGTATATCACAAATTGCCCAATTGTATTAAACGGCAAATGAGTACAATATGCCCCAACCTGTTGAGTGTAACCTGACATGATCTGGACGTGAAAGGATCCGTGTATCTAACCATACACAAGGATAACAAAAACTTTCCTACTCGATTTATAATTTGCAAAAACTTCCCAGACGAGGTAATAATATGTGCTAATTTTTTTTAAAAACAATAGATTTTTTTTAGACGTTGCAAACTCAAAATTCGTCTACCAGAAATATAACAAATCAATGATAAATAACATAAAAACTAATCGAATAAAGGAGAAAATTTGTAATATTAAAGATTTTAGACAAAATCAAATTCAAGAAATTTCCAATTTATGGAAGAAATTTGCAAATATAGAGCCTGCTAGGAAAGATCCAATGGATAATATCCTGAATTTAATAAAGAAAAATCTTGTTGAAAAATACTATAGATTCCTAGTGCGTAAGACTAAAATTCCTCCAAAATCCATACAGAAAGTTCAAATATCGCAAATGCTAGAGCCAACGAATGATAAAAACGAAATTTGGGTGGCCTCATCGTTGGAAGATATCCCAAAAAATCTAACATGTGAAGAACAAATTATAAATTAAGAAAGGGGTGAATGTTATATTTGGGTAAAAACACTCAGACAAATGATCTGATTACCCTAAACAAAGGAACATGTTTAGTTGAAATAAGAGTAGTATCGGAAACAGATATAACTAATTGGAAAAAATCGAAAAAGAACTTAGTAAACAAAATAAATTCCCTAATTGACAAGGAATTCCCCACTATCAAGAAATCAATTTCTTGAAAATTTTTATCTAAACCACATAACTGACACCCCATTGAAATGAAAATTATGCAGCCTACTGTGGAAATTAAAAGATGTTTTTTTGTCATCTGAAGACGACATGGGACTTTTCCCATTTTACAAACATGCCATCCAAACTACGGGATTACCAGGGGCAAGTCAGCCCCATCGTATCCCATATAAGCATAAAGAATGGCTAATAAATAAAATCCAGGAGCTAGAAAAAAATGATAACAAATACATTCCGCTTAAGGAAACCGCTAGGATCGATTGTTGAAAGTCAGGACAAATCCATTTCAAAACAGATTTTGAGTGATTGTAGTTTGTGGGTATTAGATTAAAAAGGAGATAGATAACAAGGTTATCGAGGCTTCTTCAATGAGGGGGGGCAGTTAAAAGGGGTTCAAAACAATTTTTCCAGGGTGGATAACAGTGTGCTCACTCAATTTCTCTGGGAGTGCAGGCAGGCTAGAATTTGAGAGGATTTTATGGAATAGCTTTATTTTTTTCAAAATTTTAACTTTTGTTGCGATTTAAACCCGAAGAAACAGCAAATATTACATTTAGATTTAGTTATATTTAGTATATACTTTAAGGTATATATAATTTATACATTTTATTGTTTTTATTGCTTAATTTGAGGTCATAAAGAAACAAAACAGTGCGGATGACCTAGCCTTTGATTTAAAGTCTTTTGTTTGTACGTAAATTGTATTTTGTTTAGGGCTATCGACGTGTAATTCCAACAGTAAACTTAATCGAAATTGGTCTTCTCTATTTAATGATCTAATGATAGAGTTAAGATTCTTAGGATTTATATCATATCTTTTCTATGTTGACTGTTTTAAGTTATGGATCTTTCGATTATGTTCTTATGATTGTAAAAAGTACTTATTTTAGTTCACAAGTATTCTACTCTTTTTTCTCTTTTCCACTTACGTTATACTCTTGCATTTAGGAGATTTGCGCCCCGTTTTGTTTTGATAGGATATAAATAAATTGAATTAGATTGTTTTAAAGCAATTGGTTGTCCAATTTTATTTCTATTTCCAGTTAATCCTGAAATGAGCACTAAGGTTGTGGCGACAGAAGATGGATCTTTGACTTTGGAATGTTCGACAACTGGTAACCCACAACCTGACAATATATGGTCCAAAGAGATTTATGGAAAATATGGAGAATAGAAGGGAAATTTTTTGATAATGGACAAATATTTAGTGAAACACTAACAATCTAACAATAAAAATTTCCAATATTGATAGAAAAGCAGCTGGATCATATGAATGTGTTGCTACTTTTTTTTATAAAAACAAATTAGATCATAAGACCAAGCATAAGTCCCTAGTCTGCACCCGTTATTTTAGTCCCAAAGAAAAATAATGATCTTAGGTTAGTAGTAGATTATAGAGACCTAAACAAACATGAAGTTAGTGACAAATTTCCTCTACCTAGAAAAGATGAAATTCTAGATCCCAGATCAAATAAAAATAAAAAATTTACTTCCCTAGATTTAACACAAGGTTACTATCAAGTTAAAATAGCTGAGTTTGATGTATTTTAAACTGGGTTGTCCACAAGGTTCTCCGCTCTTATCAATATTTAAGAGTACCTTTTGGACTAAAAACGAGTTCAAGTGCATTATGTAGACCCTTACTTCACTTGTTAAGAGGTCTAGATAACATAATTCATTTTTTTGACGACATAATTTGTATGGATAAGAATTCAGAAGACCATTTAGTAACCTTAGCAAAAGTATTTGAAAAATCTAGAGAAGGAAATTTAAAATATGGACCAGTAAACCTAAGTCTTCTTCAAACAAATATAAAATTTTAGGACTAGATGTGACACAAGGACAAATTTCCCCAGATCCCAAAAATACAAATTCAGTTTAAAATCTCACACCCCCTCAAACTATTAAACAATTAAGAGGAATTCTAGGATTAATGAGCTATTTTAGAAAATTTATAAGGAATTATGCACAGATAGCGAATCCATTAACTGACCTTGTCTCAGGAAATCCACAAAAAATTACTTGGTCAATGAAAGCTCAAGATTCCTTAGATTACCTAAAAAATGTACTTGTTTCAGAACCTATTTTATCATTACCAGATTTCCAAACAGGACAATTCTTTATTAGATCGGATGCCTTGACCTAGGGAATTGGGGCAATCCTATCCCAAATAAAAAACGGATAAGAAAAAGTTATAATGTACGCTTCTCCTATTCCTAGATGCATGTATCCAAGATACAGTTACGAGATACAAGATTCATGGCACAGTACTGATGCATGTTTAAATGAAATTTCACCTCAAATCAGCGATGAAGCTTTTTCAAAGAAATTCACTGAATTGCAAGTGTTTAATTAATATCCAAGATACAGTTACGAGATACAAGGTAGTAGAACTGCAATAGTTGAAAAGAATGCAAGAGATGGCAAACGGACAAAACAGGAAAATTTGGCACAGAAGACGAAAAAGAAAAAAGAGTAAAATGGACAAAGAGAAACGTAAAAGAAAAACAGTAAAATAGACAAAGGAGACACGAAAAAATTGATTGAAAACCGAGAGGCTGCAAAAAAATTAAGGAAAAAGAGCTGAGAAATATATTTTAGAGAAGCAAGTTTTAGATCTTGGGCGGGAAAATCAACGGATGGAAGGAACGATTAAAGCTCAAACTCTACAAATTCAACGCCTGAAAAATGCGGTCAGTATACTTAAATTGACAAGGTAAATATACTTAAATATTGTTTACAATTCTTTTTAGGCAGAAAAAATTGATTGAAAACCAAAAGGCTGCAAAAAAAATTAAGGAAAAAGAGCTGAGAAATTTATTTTGGAGAAGCAAGTTTTAGATCTTGTGCGGGAAAATCAACGGATGGAAGAAACGATTAGAGCTCAAACTCTACAAATTCAACGCCTGAAAAATGAGGTCAGTATACTTAAATTGACAAGGTAAATATACTTAAATGTTGTTTACAATTCTTTTTAGGCAGAAGAAAGGATCAAAATTGTGTGCTCAGCTATGAGAGACCTAGGAAATAAAAGGCTCCAAAATCCCTCTGGGGAAGCTCATTGGTTTTATAAAGATTTTCTGCTTTAGATGCTGATATGTTTACAAGAAACAAAATTCTTTTCAGCTTCAAAGAAATTTACAGGATAGCAGTCTGGAAAATTCTCATTTTCTGAATATCAAAATTTCTTATTCCTTAAGCTAGTTTTAAATTTTTTGTAAGTTAGCTTTTATATTATGCATTGGTTTTCTTGAAGATGGTCTTTTAGCCTCAAAATGGGCGAAAAACGTAGCAAAAAAGACAACAATATCTTTCAAAGTATACGAAGGGGTAATTTAAAAAAAAATTATTTTGGAAATAATAGTCACCATCTCCCTGATTATTTCACCCAACTTTCACAAAATTTGTCTTAAAAATTATTTCTTCAAATGACCATTAATAAGAGCTTGCTTTTATCCTCTGTACACAGGCCAAAATTATCTCAGAAATTAATGAATTATTTGCGGATTATTCATTTTAAGCGCCAGGTAACCCATTTATCAACAATAACTTTTTATTTAACTAAATTATTCACCAATAGTCCATTAAACCCAACATAATTCTGGCCTTGCTTCTTACATGCTGCAAATTGCCATTGTAATTTCAAAAATTACAATGATTATAAATAATAATTTAAATGCAACTTTTTGCTGCTAAAGAAAGCGCCCCCTCTGCCAGCCGAGCACAACCAATTCGAACTGAATAACCACAAGTTTTTGGTTCAATAGTTCATTGCAGGTCCAATCACCTAAGCAAATATGGCAAAAGTATAAAAGCAATATAAGCGAGCAAACAAATTGTAAACATAATTAAAATTAATCCTTTTTAATTTTGATTATATCTCACATGCATTATCTCAAGCAAATAAATTAAGCATAGCTTCTGTATACTCTTCAAATAAAGAATTAAATTCAACCATTCTTGCGGTAAGAGTAAAATAGAATATTTCAAACTTATTTCGGATCCAAAAAGATCTTTAGTTCTGAACGAAATAGCCCCTCTCAGAACAAGATGGAGTGTCCTGACGCAAATAAATAAAAGACTCGAAAGCCCCATCAGAAGTTAATTCGATTTACCTTAAAGAACTTCAGTCCTATTTTTGCCAAAAACTGGCGGCAAATGGTCCTCAATAGGTCCTAGGAGAAACTAAAAATTAATTAACTAATCAAACTTTTGCTTAAAAATTAAACTAATCACTTAATTGATGTTAATTCTAGAAAGAAAATGAAGATCACACCGATTCTGATCAGCATGTTTATTCATACAAATACACGGGACATCGTAAAACATGGAGTAATATTCAAGCATGAGAATTTACTTCTAACCAGTCACAACATATGGAAAATATTCACGAAACTAGGCCCTAAATTCTTTGAAACATTATTCCAAGAAGTAATAAGACTGTAAAGAAATACTAACGAAAAAAAGAACAGACAAGGTTTTACAATCAAGTCAAGAAGCGAATATGGAGAAAAATAATATCCTGCTTCCTACCTATCCCAAACTCAAATCGAAAAGACTAATAGATGATTTCGATAAGAAAATGGCTGAAATTGATAAGGCTATAGGAATTACAAAAGCCAAAGAAAATGACATAAGAAAGAGATCAGTAGATGAAAACCCAAACCGTTCATTTAGTGATATAAAGACCCTTGCTATAAACAAACCAACTAAGACCCAATTAAGAAAAAATAAAGGTTTATGATGGACAATACGTGCTGTTAATTGAATTACCCACTGTGTGGAATTTCTTCAAAGAGCTGTGGAACAGACACAGGCTATCTAGTAAATCTGATAAAAATGAAACAAAAGATTCGTCTGAAATAAAAACAAATGAGATCCAGACCAAACATATCTCAAATATTCCTCAAACCTTCCCAACCGAAATTCAATCAACTCAAATCGAATCTAACATTGCAAACGAATAAAAAAGATACCAGAAATAACAAAAGGTAACGAAAGCATAGAAATAACGTCCAATACTATCAACAATATTACTAAAGCAATATATAACTTTAAATGCCAGTACTTTTGTAGAATAATAAACGCTACGACGGGAATGGAAAAAAAATAATACAATCTCCCCTAATCTCAATGTTTTGAATAATAGTAATGTAGAGAGGACTAATAAAGCATCAAAAACCTCGAAATGTATATCGAAGAAATATTCAACCACCCTTATCTTTTGGAAATTCAGTACTCAAAACGAAGAGACTACATCCGAAACTGAATATACTACAACAACAAACATGGAAGACACAATACCTGCAACTACTGAACAACAACCAATGAAAATGGATACCTTAATTTCATAGATTACTACGAAAACCATCCCTGACCTACTAATACCAAATATCAACGACAATATCCTGATAACAATAAGACAACCAGTAAGATCAACTCGTTGAGTATGGACATCTTCAAGAAAAGGATGGTTACAAGTTAGGTGGAAAATCCCTTTTGTTGACACTGACTATGGGAGACGCAATGGATGAAAAATGCATGGATGGAAAAAAAATTCTCTTATAATAATGATTCAAGAGGGTGTTGGACAATTGACCTAAAAAAAAAAAACCTGTGCAAGACAGGCCATGGCTGCGAAATCAGCAACAAATGAGTAAGAAGTTCTTCTGGATTTAGAACGCTTATAAAGTATCTACTTACCAAGCCTTCCTAATACTATACAGGCAGAGGTTGGAAGCGATATTTGAACAATTTAATGCTGAAATACAAAATCTTAAGTAAAGCACAACACGGATATTTGAAGTATTTTTTCGCACAAGCAAATATCAAAGAACGACAAGTCTAATTCCCATAATTGGCGAACTTGCAACTCGTTTATTCGGGCTATCTACCGAAGAAGATTTGAATATACTAAGAGAAAATGTTAGAAGACTTAACACAGCCATGAATATCATGTTACATGCACAAAGAATACAAGCAAGTATAGCCAACTATCAAAAGGACAAAATTGAAACCACATCCAAAAAAATTTACAAAACCGTCAATACTATGAATTATTTAAAAAAATTAAGTTGACAGAGTAATTTCTGATTCAACCTTAACAATGATTTCGATTCATATATTAATAATGTCATTGTTGAATTTAGCTACTGATGTCAGTAGATTCGAATTAACACTATTTGAACTAGCAGGAGGATTCCTGTCCTACGACTTAGTAGACCCCTCCAACAAGAAAAATATTCTAGATGAAATAAAAATACACTTAACGTTTGGTCTTCGTTTGCCAGTAGAACCAGAGGTGGTAAACTTGTTTCTATATTACATCAAACTAAATGTGCATATAACCGAAATTCACGAACAACTTTTTGGAGTAATAAAAATTCCCCTGATAAATCAACAGTCCATATACGATTCATATGAAATATCTACTTTCCCCGTTCACATTAAAGAGACTAACTTATTCATGAGCATTGTACCAGAAGCAGAATACCTGCTAACCGATCAAGACAGAAAGAATACGCACTAGCAAACGTCTAGGAGTTAAAAGAATGCGTCTCATACAAAAACTTAGTTTGCCAACTGACGTTGCTAATTTATAACGTAAAAATAGGACCATGAATGTTGGATCTTTTTCTTAAGGAATCACAACAACAAGATATTCCTGAGTTTTGTGAGCTTTAATAGGAAGAAAAAAAGAGAAACATTTATTGACCTGCGAAATAATCTAAGGTTATTTACTGCACCCAAAACGACGGTAGGAAAAACGACCAAAACATATTCTACTGTCAAAGGTCGGTTGACAAACTAAAATCACACAATTGTCACCGAGATTTCTGCAAAAATGAGCCAATTGACATAGAAAATTGTCATATTCTTTTTTGTACAATTTCCGAGATGAACAAAGAAGATTCATTAATGCATTCCCATGTAGAATTAAATTTGGATAAGTTCAATTACTGCGCAAACAAGTCAATTAAATTGACAAAACGGGACATACAATTTATTGTAACCCATGCAAAGGAAGTTAGCGATTATTTCGTACAATACGAGCATGGGCACCACATTTTCCTGTTCTAGCAAACTTTGCTAAAGGCTTGTGAAAGGCTGTAGAAAGATGCAGATTCATAAGAAGTGTGATAATAATTAGGACCAAAGATAGTATGGCATAAATAAAATCCCTAGTAGAAGCTACAATTTCGAAACTGAGGATGAAAAACTTTACAAGCTTTCTGGATCCTATGTGTCCTCGGGTATCTACAGAAGAATCGGAAGTTATGAATATCTTTGCAAACAAGCAAATAAAAGTAGCAGGGATTAATGACGCATACCCATCAGTTACTTGCGATTGTTGCGAGCAGTTGAAACTGCCAAATGAAGTTAAACTTCTTGGCTATTTTTCGAAGCAAAAGGGCTTCAACAATCATATGACCCAAATTCTTCAAGAGAAGACTTATAAGTATGTACCAAAAGAAGAGAGAGATTACCTCCGTATGTCAATTGACAGGATGGAATATTTTTTAGAAATATTCAAGTTGTGTGAAAATTGTGCAGAAAAAATACTCTCTAATAAAGAAAATTTAGGTTCTGGTGGAAATAACCTCAATGTTTAAGCAGCTCAAGATTGCATCACGAATTTGTATCAATTAGAACTGGCAATGAAAAGATGTGTCACGCCATGGCAAACTGTTTCTAGGCTTGGACAAGTTATGGAATCATAAAGACCTGCATATAAATTAACAGAAGCTCTTACATTGAAAGCTTTGTAATACTTGTCAATGGACAGCAATCTATAACAAGAATATTGAGATAGCTTTAATTCACTTAAGAGAAAAATATAAAGCCCTACTTTGGTTAAAAGAAAACGATATTGCGCATAGGAACATTAAAGTATGCACACTAGAAGAGTTGAGAGAATCTTGAGAGTTGTTTATTAGAAAAAAAAGGGACAAGAGCAAACTTATGAAGTACCAGAGGAAGCAATATTAGACAAACTTAAAAATGATGCCAAGTTACACTTAGTAGAGCATTTCTCTATACAACCACTTGCATCGTCAGTACCGAAAGATTTTATTGATGACTTCAAGAACAATGAAAACATTGAGAATGAACAATTTCAATTGAAAAGATTACAGGGTTTAGGGGGGGATCTCTTTCAACTGGAATTGGACATCAAAGCATATTCAAATCTCTTCCCTAATGGCAAAGACCATAAGCGGGACATAGCCAATCATTTAATGGGAAATGCAGACTATAGTAAACTGCGTCGTCTTAGTAGACATCCACAATTTTGTCTAGACAAAAGTTATCTAGGACAAACCGCAAACATTGAGATTCTGTTCCAACCAATTTATGAACTCTTTTTTCACCAGTGTATTTAATGGTCAAGAACACCCTTCCCCCTGAAACATTTTAATATTCATTATCGAATCTCTTATCCAATGTTTTCCATTAAATTCATTTCTTTTTACCAATCTTCAAGTGAAAAAATTTCTGTAAACTTAGCTGTACCAAAGCCAGATTGAGGCTTTTTCACAATATAAGAAAAGGAATGCCAGTTCATTCTCAATTGAAAGCTTAGTTTCTCGATTTGTTAATGTAAGATTCCTTAATTTTAAACTGTCAGTACCTTTTTGAATTGACAGAAGTGATACTACCTCAGTCAAGCTAAGATCTCTACCATTTTTTAATGCAAAGTGCCAATGTTGGCCGAAAGAGGGCAGGAATTCTTTTGCGACAAATTAATTTGAAGCGTCTCAATTACCTTACATTGTCAATTTCATTTCAATTTTTGTGTTATTTTGTTGTTGTTTTTTAGGGGAAATATCAGACTCCTCATTGTATCCCATTAAGACAATATTGGGACCAGGTCCAGAAAAAAAAGCGAGCTGAAGAGATGCTGAAGGAGGCTGAGAAGAAGCTTCGTCAGGCTCAAAAGAAATAATTTGAAATTTGTGGAAATGTGAAATTCGTTTACCCTGTGAAAAATGTGAAGTGTTTCTTAATGTGTTGACCAATTCAGATAATTTTCAATTTGTATAAACTAACCCACAAGTTTGGAGAGCTTACAGATCTACCAATCCCCACAAAATATTCTTTCGTGGTTTCCTGGCATAAATGTAATATTTTGTAGTTTTTTTTTTTGCGCGTTTAAATAAAAAAAATATGAAGTGTCAGTGTCAAGGTTAAATTATTATATTCCATTTATGTATAAAAGTTCGAAGTCAAACAGGCGAACTTATTCCATTTTACGCTTCATGCTTGTTTAAGCACGTTTATCTGTCAGATTATCAGTAAGAACTGAAATGAAATTATTGTTTATTATATTGTATTTTGAAAACAAATTAAAACTGATCTGGCGCAAAGGTTAACAAGATATAAAAGATATATAAATGATTCAAGTCAAATCGTCACATGATTTTTCAATTTTTACTTCGAGTTATTAAATTTTTTTAATAAAGGCAATAAAACCCAATTAGGTTCAGAAACGAAAAAAAAACTATTTAGGAAGAAAACCATAATTCCTGTATAATTACAAGAAAAATATACTAAATTCCACCTTATGAGCTGTATAAAGTTAAACAGGTTAATCCAAATAACTGCATATATTAGTTCCGTGGTCCGATAAAAGAACTTCAGCTGCGTGCGATAAAAGAACTTCAGCTTCAAAAAGTTACATGTTAATTTGTTACTAAGCAAGGTCAAATCCGTGTTGAATAGACTAATTGTAAAAACAAAGTCCAAGCTGTTGCATTTCGAAAACAAATTAAAACTAATTTGGCGCAAAGGCTGATAAGATATAAAAGATATATAAATAAATAGGTTAAAATGTTAATTTTTTTTTTCAATTTCAACTTCGAGTTATTCAATTTTTATTAAACTTCGATATAGGAAGAAAAATGATAATTCCTGTATAATTGCAGATTACTAAATTCGACCTTGAGCTGTAAAGAGTAAAATCGGTTAATTCAAATAACTACAGACATTAGTTCCGTGGTCCAGTAAAAGAATTTCAGTTCTGAAAACTTAATAGCCTTATTGAATGAGTAATAAGTAAAAATTGGCTTGCATTATTACTTGTTGTTTAATACGTTAATATTTGTAAAAAAAAATGTAAACCTCGACAAACTCCAAAAAAAATTACAATAATCATACCAAGAAACTGAATGAACCTTGTTAAGCCTGAAGCACCAATATACAAATATTGAAATAATTGAGGAGAATCAACGAACAATTACTTTAATTAACTAATAAAAAATTATTTCGACACCTATTCTTATATTTAGACATGATTTTGATATGGCTTGTAGTCATTTGTTTCTAAGCTAATGATAAAGTCGAAGCTGTATATTATGCATTATTTGCATCATAATGCGTAATACCCCAGATAATCTCCTGGATATGACATTGAAAGTTACCCTCATTGTTAATTAAGTGGATAGGCTAAAAGTTATTATATAGAATCGACGTCCCATCTTCTATAATTTCTTTGTAATATTACGCTAAAATAGAAAACTAATTGCAGTCATTAATAACATACCATTTTTTGTATTATGATTGTGATTGGTTTTTTATGTCAAGTTTTTCTTTTATAGAACTATTTTTATTTTTGGTAATTTAAAGTAAAGTAATATTTGAAATATATACTTCCATAACCTATAGTTTATATAATAATTGTATTTGCGCTATGTATTTTCACACTAGGAGGGGGATATTTGGACTTGGTCCATAAATTAACCCCCCCCCCTTAATTTGCAAATACATAGCCTAAATTATACAAGTCCAGTACATTTTATAAACTATGACTTAGGTTTGTGGCAACGAGATTGGTTATCTGAAATTTAACCTAAGCGTATTTTTGGGTTGGTTTCGTTCAATTAACAAGTACCTAACTTTTTTAGTGTCAGCAAGCCCGTCCAAAAACAAGGAAGAAACCAAAAAAATGGTATATAACTGGTATCCCGTTGAATCTACACCGGCATTCCAAAAAAATACATATGCCAAAATACAATTCAGAATTATGGAAAGAAATAGGAGATAATGTTACATTTGAATGTGGATTATTCAACATAGGTAATGTTTTTTTTATTCCATAAAGCTGCGCAATAAAAAGCCTTTATTGTCAAATATGTTGTGCCGATGAAAGGATTGAAACCACCTGCGGAACAAAGTACACAAAAAGTAATACACCAAACTGAAACAGACTTGTTGGTCATGTCATACAAGATTGGCTAAAACATTTCCTAAACAAGATATATTTATAATGATTAGAATCCCATGGGACTTCCCGCTGTCTTGCAAGGTCGACAGGATTGAGTGTGTGGGTTTGCAAATAGAACATTTCTCCTTATTTTGAAACCCTAAGAGGCCCAACAATGAAAAAGAAGACTGGATTGAGGTCTCGCATGGACTTTTCCATAGAAAAGAGAGCCATGAAACATTCAGTTTATTTTGCGATTTTAGTGTTCGAACATCCTTAAAATTGCCTATGGAAGTCTGATTACGGGCCTGTAAGAAGACAACTTTGATTTTTCACAACTTTGAGTTAAATACAGAATTTTTTTTTCTGGCGGCAGTTTACTTTTGATTGTGTATATTCCCCGGGTATTTCTTTTTAAACTTTTTTTTTCTCAATTTCTATATATATATATATATATATATATATATATATATATATATATATATATATATATATATATATATATATATATATATATATATATATATATATATATATATATATATATATATATATATATATATATATATATATATATATATATATATATATATATATATATATATATATATATATATATATATATATATATATATATATATATATATATATATATATATATATATACATAGCTGGTATCACAATAGTATCACAGGCAGCTCACACTGGCAGCTAATAGCATCACAAGATACTTAGGGAGAAGGAAAGATATCAACGGCAAGCAAAACAGGTTTCTGGAAAAAGGAAACAATACTATGAGAGAAACAAGGATGTTCTCAAATTTAAGCAGGAAGAGAAAGCAGCAGATCTAAGCAAACATCGAGTTTTAAAACAATATAACACAGACGAAGAGTATTGTCAGAATCGCATCAATTAATCATCAGAGCATATGAAGGACTAATAAAGAAATGATGAGGCTTATCACCTGAGGAGTATAAAGTTAGCATAAAAAAGTGTGAAGGATAATTGTGAAAATGAAGAGACTTATTGTTTAAAGACTATCAAGTTAGCATCAGAACTTGTGAAGGATAGATGATAAAATAATGAGACTAATCACCAGAGGACTATTGAAGTGTGCGTCAATCTACAGAAATATCAAATGCAGAGAGAATGAAGAGTATAGTCAAAATTACATAAAGTCAGCATCAAAATGTAAAAAGGATAGATACAAAAATAATGAGACTCCTCACCTGTGGACTATCAAGTCTGTATCAATCCAGAGACATATGAAATATAGAGATAATGATGAGCATCATCAGATTTGTGTCATAAAATTGTCATATTCTTCTTCTCATATTCTTTTGTATGAAAATTGTCATATTCTTTTTAGTACAATAACCGAGATGAACAAAGAAGATTCAGTCAATTAAGCTTGACAAAACGGGACATTCAATTTATTGTCATCCATGCAAAAGAAGTACAATACGATACAATACAATACAATAGCGATTTTTTCGTACAATACGAGCATGGGCGCCACATTTTCCTGTTCAAGCAAACTTTGCTAAAAGCTTGTAAAAGGCTGTAAACTCATAAGTGGTGTCAAAATAATTAGGACCAAAGGTAGTATTGCATAAATAAAATCCGTAGTAGAAGCTACAATTTCGATACTGAGGTTGAAAAACTTGACCAGGACAGAAGGAAATACACACTAGCTAACGCCTAGGAATTAAAGGAATGCGTGTCATTTAAAAACTTGGTTTTCGAACTGACATTACCCATATATAGCGTAAAAATAGGATCATGTATGCTAGATTTCTTTCTAAAGGAATCACAGCAACAAGATATTCCGAACTCATGTGAAACTCTAATAGGAAGCACAAAAAGAGAAACCTTTATCAATTTACGAAACGATTTATGGTTATTTACAGTACCAAAAAAGGCGGTAGGAACCCTATCCTGCTACAACAATACGGAGAAAGTTGACCCCCGTTATCGAAATGAAATAATGCTACAGGACGGTGAATTACAATTAAACAAGGTTGCAGATTCGTGACTAAAGAGACAACTGTGCAAACACCTGTAATCACAACCAGCAGAAACATCATGAGCCCCCCAAAAATATTAAACTTTCAAGGAATAAACTTGTCATTCACAATCCCAAATATAAACAATGAAGACACAAAACATCCATATGGCCAGAAATAGAGAAAATCCAAGGTACAATGCAATTAACAAAAATAAAAGAAGCATTAGATCTGCAAATACCATTATTCACTAACGAAGACCAAAGATTAAAATACGTGGAAAATCAGTATGCATTGTTTTTGCCAAATTCATAGTACAATATTACATTCGCCACACTTATGGTGTTTCTTATTTCAGAAATAATAAGGGCACTGCTAACAGTAAACTATGATAAGCTCTTAAAACGGAGAAGAAAAAACAAAATATAATTGAGGCACAAGAAATGCAATCAAACCCTACTGCTCCTGATGATATATAAGCCGTCAGAACCAAGAGGATATAATAATACAAGAGAATTTTGAGGTCTTCTTGTGTACATTTATGTATCCCGTCCCTACCGTAAAGAAATATTGTTGATGTATGATAGTTGAAAGGCTATGACACAATAAGTTGTGTTTTCGACAAAATTACAATAAAAATATGAAACATTCGGCAGAAAATTTCTTATGTAAAATCAAGACCTCTAACAATTACTAAGTACGTATCCATATTTATAGATATACAAGAAAATTAAGAAGTCGTCTCTAGTAAATTCTAATATCATGTCCCCACGGCAAAAAATATTCCTGATGCATGGTGGTTGGAAGGCTATGCCGCAAAAAAATGTGTTTGTTTTGACGAAATCATGCACTGGAAGTATAAAGAATTTGGAGAAAATATAATACGTAAACTTAAGACCTCTAACATTTATCATGTATTTAACCATCCTTTTAGACCAGTGCTCTTAGAATTACATGCCAGTGTAATGACATATAGATCGTGTCATGGGCTGTATATATGTTATAAAAATGTTTATATTATTACGTTACCGTTATGTGTCATTTTGCGTCTTGAGAATGTGATTCTGCCAAGAGATTTTTGTTATAGGAATGGGCATGCTCTGGCACTGATCAACGATGTGTCATGGTCAAAAATCAAGAAACGAGTAACACCTACTGTCATGATTTATCAACCACCGAAGAATGCCCAAAACATCACACTTTTAATTCGACCCAACAGCTATCGACCAAGATAAGACACCTCAAATAATACCAATTGTATAGAAGAAAGAACCAGCTGCTGTCCTACAATCATATCTATCCTTCCGAAAGAACTATGTAGACCTGCGAAGACACAGTATTCAGCTGAGAAGGTACACCCACCACACACTCACGTAGATACCAACAAGGAATACGATTATCAACGGATCACCTGCATCAAACTATATAGAAACCCAACATTAGCAACATCACGAACACTTATGAAGATTAGAAAAGAACAACATAAGTCCTAATTGTATAACTTGTGTATCGACATACCAAGTAAGGTTTTAAGAACTATCTAAGTCAAATGAACCTTAAGACAATTTAACAAACTTTTAAAAAATGTTATACCCGTTCCACATTATAGTCACACCTATCGATAAAATCAAAATTACGTCCGATAACAGCACCAATTATGTTTCTCGATGGTAATTTTTGAAGTTGAACACTGTTCAACTCTGAAACTTAATTTTTTATTGCTGACCAATCAGAGTCAAGATTCAAGGCAGATCATTTTGAAACACCAAAAAATGGAAGTGTGGAATGGGATATCTCTTGCCTTTTGGGAAAGTCTTATCGCAAGTGTGCAAGACTTTCCCTACCTGTACACAAAATCTGACAAGCGATACAAAGATACTTTATTAGTAGAAAACACATGGAACCACATTAGGTCCAACCTGAAGAACCTAGGCTTTAAACTTGTGGCTGGGGTAGAATTGAATGGTACTTGTGTCAAAAATAAGTGGTTTTCACTTCGGACTAAGTATATCAGAGAAAAATCAGATGTGAAAAAACCAAGTGGACGTGGTAGTGACAAAAGGGAAAAGTGGATTCTTTTCCACCATCTTAACTTTTTAGATAAATTGACACAAACAAGGCAAAAGAAATTTCCAAGAATCAGCAACTTAGAGCTTGAAGACAACAAAACTGACAGATTTGATGTAAGCTAATTTGTTATTTACCTTGCTTTTCATAACCTACCTCTGCTAAGGGCGATCTTGTATATAGCCTAGTCTCATTTAGACCACATAGCATAATAAACAGAGCCTTTATTTAACAGTATTTATAAATATAATGGTTGACACTAGGCTATAATAAATAAATATGAAATCAAGGAAAATCTGGAGTTATTGAAAAGGGAACATTTAAGAAAATAATTGTTACTTTGTAATATGCAAAAAATTATGATTAACATATATTGAGGACACTTCCACTATATTTTATCTCCCCTCCCAAATCTACAAATATATAACCCAAATTATATACTCCTCATGAACCATTATTTTTTGAATTAATACTTATATTAAAATCAATGCTGACACAATAAAGAAGTGATCCCAATGTGCATCCCAGCATTAAGGCTGAGATTTAAAGTCTATTTAGCCCTTGTCTTATTCATATACATGGTATTTCTAAATTTAGAACTATTAATATCTCATTATACACTTTTTGTCTTTCAGACATCCCAAGAGTATTTCTCTATTCAAGACATTTCCTGTGATGCTTATTTCACCAATGATGCTCCAACGTGTATTGATGCAAAATGTGACACAAATGATGGTGATGATGCAAAAGCTGTAACAAGTTTGCCCTTTTTTACTGGAAAAGGGCCAATATCTGAAAAGGTATGTATTAAAGCAATTTGTCCTAAATTTTTCTATAATTCTTAATGATACACACTTGCAAGAATAGGTTGCATCTGGCATGAATAATTTTTGTGAAATTGCAATACTATCACATATGATTTAATATAGACATTGGAATAAAAGATATTGAACTTTATCAGTGACTGAACCAAAAACCTTTAAGAACATCAGAGTAGTAACAGCCCATGACAAATATTTTGAAGTCTGACCTGCTCACTTGTCTTGCTTTTTGGCATTCCAAGGTATTATCCTAATAGCATTTCAAGAATTTTTTTTTGCTGATATTATAGTGAGAAAAATCACCAGCAACTTGATAGTATGTATTTTGTGTTTGTTGAAATGCACTTTTAGTTGTGTTTTATGATGGCAGTTTTATGAAATCCGTGCTTCCAAAATTGCCATTACAGATTTTCAGTAGAGTCTTACATACTTAGGAAGCTAAATTTGATAGTCTTCAAATGGGCCATTTATTTTTAGGTTTTCCATTGAAAAAGAATTTTAAAACTAATATATTAAAATCTAAGAAGTATTATCTTGAAACTTGTGAAAAGTGTTATCTTGATTAATAAAAATAAGAATATTCTAAGGAATGAAATTACTTTACAAGTTGTTTTATTGCTAAACCTGATTTCCAAGAATAACTGTAAAAAAATAAAAATTCAATAAATGAACTTCTCCCCCATATATCAGACACAATTTCCCACAACTAAACATATCATCATGGCTTAATCACTTAATAATGATATCATGAATATATTATTATAAAAAAAGATATGAAAGAATTCCAATACACATAATTTCTATTTATAATTTACTTAATGATTTTGTGAATAAGAAACTGTTTTATCACTCTTGTTCGTAAAAAAAATAAAAATAACATAGGCTCTTGCCATCTCCCTTCAAGAGTATTTGTAGATAGCCTTGATACTGAGGTGTTTGAATAACAAAGGTGCTCCTAATTCAGGTTGTCAGAAACATTATCAATGGGACAAGCCCCTCTAAATTTGGGAACCAATCTGATTCAAGGATGTTTGTGAGGAGCTGTAAACCTCAGTCCAGACTAGTAGAATCAGAACAAGGAACTACAAACATGATTTTTAGGTCACAATCAATCCCTCCATCTATGGACAATGCTTATATGTCTGATGACCAATTAGGTCTTCAGCAGAATCCTGGACCATATCCCTGTAAACACTCTACACCATCAACTAAAATCCCAGTGCAGAGTGCCAGGAAGCTTGGTTGTGGCTTGACTAAATGGGAGGCAGAGAAAACTGCACCTCCTTCTAAAAAACTAAAAATGGACAGCAACTTTGTCAAAGAAAAATGTTGTGTAAATGTTGAAAGTATTACAGCAAATACTCCAGGATTAAATGCGAGTTCTTTTCCTGCTACTTTAGAAAAAGCATTTGAAAAGGCTGTTAGGTTTTTTGAGAACCAAAAAAGTAAGGATGAATCACACAGATTTGGTATGCTAGTAGGAGATCGACTTCGGCATTTTACAATTTCTACCCAACATGAGGCACAGACACAAGTGTTACAATTATTAAACAACATACAAAACGAAACAAATTTTGAAAAATGATCTTAAAATTAATTATATATTATTTTCTAAGATTTAATATTACTTTTTTTCCTATCTGATCTTAATAAGAGAAAACCATTGTGCGCCTACAGGAAACATTCCTGAAAGAAAAAAAATGAAAATTTCATTTAATGGTTATAAATGCTACACTTTGGACACATGTTATTCAAAGGGTGGAGGATTATGATAGGAAAAAATGACCAATTAGGTCTTCAGCAGAATCCTGGACCATATCCCTATAAACACTCTACACCATCAACTAAAATCCCAGTGCAGAGTGCCAGGAACCTTGGTTGTGGCTTGACTAAATGGGAGGCAGAGAAAACTGCACCTCCTTCTAAAAAACTAAAAATGGACAGCAACTTTGTCAAAGAAAAATGTTGTGTAAATGTTGTAAATGTTGAAAGTATTACAGCAAATACTCCAGGATTAAATGCGAGTTCTTTTCCTGCTACTTTAGAAAAAGCATTTGAAAAGGCTGTTAGGTTTTTTGAGAACCAAAAAAGTAAGGATGAATCACACAGATTTGGTATGCTAGTAACAGATCGACTTCGGCATTTTACAATTTCTACCCAACATGAGGCACAGACACAAGTGTTACAATTATTAAACAACATAGAAAACGAAACAAATTTTGAAAAATGATCTTAAAATTATATATTATTTTCTTAGATTTAATATTACTTTTTTTCCTATCTGATCTTAATAAGAGAAAACCATTGTGCGCCTACAGGAAACATTCCTGAAAGAAAAAAAAAATGAAAATTTCATTTAATGGTTATAAATGCTACACTTTGGACACATGTTATTCAAAGGGTGGAGGATTATGTACTCTGATAAGGGACCACCTTGTTAGTGAGGAAGTCCCCATCACCTTTGGTGGACAAAATGAAATTGGCATAATAAAACAATTAATGGGAATACACTCTCAATTGTAAATTACTATAATAACAAAACTAACAACTTTGATAAAAACCAACTATGGTTATTGAAAAGGGAACGTTTAAAAAAATAATTCTTACTTTGTAATATGCAAAAATTATGATTAACATATATTGAGGACACTTCCACTATATTTTATCTCCCCTCCCTAATCTACCCCAAAGCACTCTCAAAAACATTCAAAACCCCAAGATAATTATAGGCAACTTCAATCTACTCCATCAGACATGGAACACACAGGCAAAAAATCACCAAAAGGCTAACTGCCTCTTAGAAATATTAAATGATCTAAACCTCCACTTAGCCATCCCATGTAATCTTGAAACTCACTTATGCAAGCAAACTAGAAAACTCACAACAATAGATTTAACCATAATCTCAAGGGGCCTACAACTCCAAACAACTATACACTCCTCCCATGATTTTGATAGTGATCACTACACAATCTACATAGAAACAAATACCAATTACACAAACAACATATTTTGTAACCGTAATAAATGGTCATTTAATAAAAGAAGGATCAAAAAGTGGCAACATGAACTAAAACTAACTAACCTAGACCATGTTGACCTACTCCCATCAAATGATGCCCTAAAACAAATCAAAAAAGCTATTTATGAAACTGCAAAGAAACATTTGCAAATAATAGATAATAAACCGCACACAGCTCAACTCCACTCCTGAATGGACTGCCACATATGAAAAAGCTAAACATATTAGAAAAGAAGCCAGGAAAACATACAAAAGAAACCCAACACAACTAAACAAAATTGAACTCAACAATGTTACAGCACAAATGAAAAAACCATCGTCAAAGAGGAAATACTGCATGGACAAACCTTATAAATTCCAAATTCAACCATAACACTCCTCGAAAAGATCTCTGGAGGAACTTCCTCAAAATAATTAAAAGGGAGAAACCTTCAAAACATCGAAAAACACTTCATGTAAACCAGCTGGATTATCATGACCCTGACAAGCTATCAGAAATCCTAGCTGATCATTTCGAAAATAATTCTCAAAGAGAAAAAACAATCAGCTCACCCCAAGATAATAGTCACTCAATTAACACTACCACAATATCAAATATAATTAAAATCTGATAACATTACTAATGAACTAAAGGCACTAAAAAAGGTGCTACTGGAATTGACAAAATAGATAACAGAATGATAAGAGCACTTCCAAAAAATGTGATACTTAAACTCACCAATCTATTGAACAAATCACTAAATGAAAATCCTAAACCAGACAATTGGAAAAAATCAATAATGATTCCCATATTAAAACCTGGAGAAAATCCTAAATCAACCTCTTCATATCGACCAATATCTCTGTTATCATACCTAGCATATAAATATTGAG
>NC_088880.1:24623638-24675843 GCF_032884065.1 Artemia franciscana | reverse complement strand
AGGGCTCTTGCTCTTGACCTTCATTGGTTCTACCCGCTCTTTCTGAATAAATTTCTAGTTCTGGTTCTGTAACATCCAAAACCAAGGGTTGTAGTTGATGAAAGACTGGTTCTGTTACATTGCAGATTAGAGGTTCGGTTTCGAAATTTGCAGCTGAAAAGTCGCTGCTAGAGAGCAAATTGGGTCTGAAATAATATATTTGAGTATATTTTGTTTCAGAAAGAAGTTCCAATAGAAATTAAATAGAAATAATACTTAATAGATTATGTTTTGCATTTGATTGTTATTTACATGCAAAATAATGTTATAGTGCATGCAGTACCATTCACTCCAGTCAGTGCCGGAAAAGAAGTGTCCTGCGTTTATAGTACCAGTTTGGAGCCAGCATGGTAAATGTCAGTAGTATAAATATAAAATACTAGCCTACACAATGATTAAGGTAAATAATGAGTAAAAATAGTATCACTAGCTGCCCAGTTTCGAACCAGGTTTTAACCTCATGTCCTACACTCCTGAACTTTGACTGGATCTTATCTGAATCAGTAACTGGAAGCTACAGTACAGAAGAGTCTCATTAAATAAATCAAAACAACAGATTGGAGATCTCTTTACCCATTCTCAGCCCTTTCTTGCCATTATGGTTTAACCCCATTCAGTCTGAGTCAAAATTATATTGTTAAACTTACCCAAATTTCTTTTCTTTTGCTATCTCCAGTGCAAGCCTTGCAAGGGTTTCCCCTCTGCTGGTTCCAGCTTTCTTCATCTTTCAAAACATAAACTTAAGCTGTTTTCTAATCATTATTGATGATGCTGTTTTTCTTGTCAATATTGATGACGCTGATTCATGTGGTGATGCTCACGACATCTCGAACGGTAGTTACTAGGTTTCTAAAGTCAGATGCCTCTAGCAGGTACTAAGTTTCAGCCGTCAAATTGTATATAAACGTAGATACTAGGTTTTGAGCTACGTATTAAGTACGGACTAGGTTTTGGCAGTGGGATTCTTGGGAAAATGTCTTTCGTGCCTGTAGATACTGGGCTTGTCCGAATAAAGTATAACAGATGGAAAAATTCTGATCACGCCATTTGAATCGCCGTGCCTGAATTACTGACCGTCAATACTTAACTCAAAAACGATTTTTTTGTAGTTACTTGGTTCTCTGTTTACACTAGAATGGGGGGCTATATTTATTATACTGAGAGAAAAAAGAATATTCCCTGTTAATAATATTCCTTGGATGGTCCTCACTTTTATCGCAGGACATTTTGCAAATAGCGGGTAAAACACAAAGGACGAGTGAACTAGGAGTAAGGAATCAGAAACAGGGAGGTTCCAATTTGTAATAGCTCAGTTGGAATAATGTTTGTATTAAAGATGTCAATAAGCCAGAATTTTCATGAACGTTAGAGCTGTCATCATTCAAAAATTGTCACCACAAAAAAAAACAAAAAAAACTCCATTCTGCCCACATCGGTCTTTACTTATTTAGCGTTATTGCTATGATAATATGAAGAATAAGCATAATCGCTCAATCAATTAAATATAGATTCCTCTATCAATGGGTTATGAGCCCATTAGCTTAACTTACTCTTCAATACTGCCAAGGCAAGAAGACCCCCCCCCTCACTAACCCCCAAGAAAGCTTCGACATTAAGTGTTGTGAGTGAGGGAGTTCTTTTAGCTCGTCTTCGTTGAAGAGTAGCCATAATTATAATTTTATCCACTTTTTGGGTCAAATTTAGGGGAAATATGAGTTTGGGCATTTTCAAACTTTAAGGTCCTCTTTTTAAAGTTGACGTTCAACACTTTATAAAACAACCAAGCAGACAAGACAAGGCAAGGACAAAAAAAAATTAATTCTTCTTGAACTGAAACTGAAACTGGCCAATCTTCAGCTCATCGAACTCTTTCTCAACTCGCTTTCTCTTCTGGACCTGGTGCCAATACTTGTTAAGAGGTATGTAATATGGGGTTTGAAACTCTGAAAGTCATTTCTTCGGGTCAAGATCAACAAGTCTATCATTAATCATGTTTAAGTAGGTCATATCATTTTATAAATGTAACTCTTAGGCTGAGTTTGAGCGATTTTAGGGGGTTGCCGATTTAGAAATTTTAAAACAATTTATGTATACTGAGTTCTTTATAATTAAATTAAATTTGTTTATTAAATTATTAAAAGCATTTTAATAGTATGAACATATATGAACAGATATAAACTTACCGTAGTATTTTTGACAGAAACATGGACAACAGAAATAATATTTTTGGCGTAATTGATTCTATCATGAACGATCATTTCACTAAAATCTAAGAAGAACATTGTAGGCATAACTATATTCATACGAATATACAACCAAAACAAAAAAAAACAACCAAAAATGAAATATACAAAATTAAAACCTTATATTACAACTGCCACTTAAGATACACAAAATGCTGACAATATTTTCTGTTAATTGTTTCTTATCTTCATTTATTTTTTCGTTTTCTTCATTATTATATATCGTTTTCTTCTTTTTTTCTTTTAAATAGAAAAAGTATTTTAATAGTATGAACTGATATAAACTTACCGTAGTATTTTTGAGAAAAACGTGGAAAACAGAAATAATATTTTTGCCGTAATTGATTCTATCAGGAACGATCATTTCACTCAAATATAAGAAAAGTATTGTTGGCATAACTACACTCTTACGAACACACACCCAAAACCAAAAAAAAATATCCCAAAATTAAATATACAAAATTAAAACCTTATATTACAACTGCCACTTAAGATACACAAAATGCTGACTATATTTTTTGTTGATTTTTCTTATCTTCATTTATTTTTATATTTGTTTTCCTTCTTTTTCTGAATGTAATGCTTCTGTCGATTCCTACAAAAATATCAATAAGTTTAAATTAAATGAAAACCCAAGAAAAAACTGAACATAAAGAAAATAAGAAAGAAGAAAGAGAATGACAAATATTAAAAATGACAGGAATCAAGTCCTTTCCATGTGTTTCTACTATTCTAACTTGAATGTTAGCCAGTTTTTAAGGATTAAAGTAAATTTTTAAGGATTAAAAGGATAAATTGCAGATTCTGTAAAACCTAAATTCAGCATAACATTGTTTATTATGAACGATAAATTTCAATAAAAAAGCAAAAAATTTGAAAATATAATTTTTCTCTAGTTATCTAAGAAAAAAACTGCAGACTGATTTAGTGCTCTGGAGTACTAATTTTTGTCTGATATTGGTTTGAATATTCAAAACTTAAATCGTCTTTTGATATTAAAAAAATTGATGTTAAATCTTGCTTTCGTAAACTTAGTATTTTCAAAGATTCGGTATTTCAGCTTTCTGAAATCTGAACAATAAATGTTTTTTGAAAATCGAATGGCAGAATACGCCATTGATATAATCTAAATTTCACAATGTACGGTCTAATTGCTAATGATCCAGGGAAAACATTATAATTATATTTACATTTAATTACTAATATAACAATTGCTAATATAACTTGAAGCATTATAATTTCGAAAAGACAAAATTGGTGTAATCATTACACACATACGCTCCATAATTGACAAAATGTTGAAAAGAGCATGGCGTTATACAGAACAAAAGAAAGAATAGAGAGAGAAAATTTCAGCCATCCTTTTATCAACGTCTTCTTTATTTTTTTGATCTGAGTTGGGGAATGTTAGGGAACAGAAAACCCTTTCTTTCCTTTGCGCATCCTCACTTGGTTGTAATCCTTGGTTTGATTTTAGGAATTGAAAAAAGGATTCCTTTAATTCGTTAGTATTTTTCTTCAGTCTCATTACTTGTTGAAATAATGTTTCGAACGGCATATGATCTAGTTTCATCAATATTTGTTACTTACAGACAAGACAAGGCAAGGACAAAATAAAAATTAATTCTTCTTAAACTGAAACTGAAACTGACCGATCTTCATCTCATTGAGCTCTTTCTCAATTCGCTTTCTCTTCTGGACTTGGTGCCAATACTGGTTAAGAGGTATGCAATATGGGGTCTGAAACTCTGAAAGTCATTTTTTCGGGTCAAGATCAACAAGTCTATCATTATCAGTATATTCTGTAAATATATGGAGGTTCAAGAAGCAATAGCACATGTATATAAAACTTAAAAAAAGCACACACAAATGAACGAAAATGGGTAAAGCGAGGATGAGATGGTAGTGAAGGCCCTACATTAACATTTGGTGAGGGAAGTGTTTAGATTTTAGTTGGGTAGTAACCATATGGCACAGCTACTTAAGATACAACTTTTATAAATCAAAAAACTAACAACATAAAATAAAAAAAAATAAAAACGAAAAAACAACATTTCTAAAGAGTATCATTTCTGAAACAAGGCTTGCACCAATGAAGTTCCCATTTCAGTGAAGAAATACATTTCTTTATTTACTTCTGATTTGTTCCTACCGTTAATCCATGTATGCACTAAAAAGTACAACATATTTACGTAAAATTATGTGATGTAAAAGAACATAAAATGCAGAATTAAATTGTTGATAGAAAATTTTCCATCCTAAGTAGCCAAAATTAAATTAAATATAACGAATTTCACAATAACAAAACTTTCAACTTGAGCATTTTGATCTATGTTAAAAGGCTCAAATTCCTCTCCAAGCTCTCCACAGCTAAGAAAATCGTCGCTTGATGAATTATTCAAGACAGTCAAGCCGGAAAAAAGCTCCGCTCCGTCGTTTTTGTTGTCATCACTACGGGCCGCACTGTTTTGACGCCTCTTCGCAAATTTCTTCGGTAGTCTGATCTTTTCTTCTTTTAGCTTTAATCTCTTCCTTTTCAGGTGTGTCTGTTAAAATGCGAGTCTTGCCTCGATTTCGATTCCCACGACCCGAAACGGAGCTAGCTTAAACTCGGAAGAAGGGTCCAGCTTCTTCTAGATACCTAATCATGGGAGAAGCCGGTGAGGGGAAGAACTCAGAGTCAGCCTTCGACAGAGGATTTGGCGAACCAGTTGTTGTATCTAGGAGCCTGTTTGTCACTAGTGATGGTGCAAATGCTCCCTCTGAAAATATGAAACAATCGAAAGGGAAAATTCCAGTGGCTCAGAACACAGATACAATGTTCGACGCACTAAATTTCTCTAGGAAGGGAGCCCTGCTGAGCGGAGCTACTTCGTAAATCGAAATACGCTGGCCGCAATGTAACTGTAGCCATTCATTGAAGCGCCCTTTTAGTGCGTTCTTGAAAGGAGAAAGAACATCTTTTATGCGAACAATGAGGCGAAAATGTCAAAAGTGTCCAAAAAAATTTCTGGCTGTGTTCGATCACCCTTACATCGAGATTGCTTTCATGGTTGTCCATTAGCAGGAGGATTGGAGTCTCTGCATCTGGCTTGGTGATCTTTGTAAAGTGTCACAGCTTCCAAGAATAAGTTGCCGTTGACCCATCCACTGGGGTGAGCAAGTCCCAGGCAACCAGGGGGGCCATCGTTAATCATTCTAGGTACAAAATTTAGTCATGGAAAAATGAAAATTTGAGGGATAGTTGCTCCGGCCGCACTTGCGAATGAGACAGTAGTTACATGTTGACCTCTTTCCGCAGAAACTGTCTGATCGACCTGTTTTTGTCGAATCGGCGCTAGGACTTTAGGCGGTGGAAGCACCGTGGGTATGCCAGTTTCATCCACATTCCAGATGTGATCGGGTGTCAGCTTGGCTCCAAATCTCCCGTAGACATCAAGCAGCTTATCAAAAACGTCGGAACTACAGGTTTGTTGAAGCCAGAGGCTCTTACCTGGCCTGTGGGTTCCGGCTTCCTGACTGAAATGTCTGGACTCCGCTTAAGAAATGCGAGAGTAAAATAGTTCAAAATAGGGAAGTTACCTTTTTATTGACAGTGAATAGATATAAAATTATTTAACTGGATATTTCGAACATATATACAGTGTTCATCATCAGCAGTAAAACTTTTTTTTTCCACAGATCCATGAATATGCATTGTCTTCAATTTTTCTTTTCATTAACAAGAATAAGAAAAAATGTATAAAGTGGACTTGAACTTGATGGACAAGATTTCCGTTTTAACTTTTCCAGAAATCCATCCTGAAAGGTGTCCCCTTGCCAAATGAACGAAGAATGTTCATAAGCTTCACCTGATCCGAATCTTTCGTCCCAAACGCAATCCATTTGACGAAATGTTCGCAGTTCCGGGTGACAAGATTATAGTTTTAGAATTCTTGAGCTGCCGACGATGACCCATGTCTTGCGGCAGCCAGTGCCATTATGGCAATGGTGATCCTATCCTTTTTGACATATCCGGTGATGGTCGCTTTGTTAACTCTCCATCCCTCACTCTTTTCAACTTCGTGTTTCATTTCGGACAGAGAGGCTGGTCTATATTTTGAATATATACAGCAACCTCCCTCCGGACAATAATGTTTCGGCTCATCCTTTTTCATCTTTTTCCAATGCAAGTGGGATACGGCGCGTTCCACTACAAAAACTTCACCATTTTTGGTATTATGCTTGAACGGACCGATGTAAATGGCCCAGTGACAATATCTAGCCCCCCATGATCGCCGTCTAAATTATAGCAGGTCCCCAGGCCGGAGTGCATTGACCATATTATCGGTCAATTCATAGTACCAGTCCGATTGATAATTTTCCAGAACTCTTTGAGGGGGTCTTTCTGGGGCGGTGGGTACTCTTTGAGCGGGTCTTTCTGGGGCCGGGGGTATTCGACTCCAGTCCAAAGAACTATTCGAACCATGGGGCCATTTGAAGAAGCCAGTCCTTTAACGCTGCTTCGTTTTCCGTCCAACTTTCTTGCACAGAAATATTATTTGCACGAGCGTAAGAATAAACGAAACATCTGGACTCTTTTGTCGTAAGTCCTTGGTTCATAGTAGAACAGTTTCGGAAATTGTCTGTAAGTTTCCTCTCGTGTCCTAAGTCAAAAGCTTGCCTGTTGTGTTTGGCTTTCATCGGTAAATGATAGAGAGTGGCTGAGGCTCTTCAGTGGCACTTGTTTAAGCTTCTTCCCTTGATGGCTTTGATCGCTTGACGTAGTCCATTACTGTAGATTATTTTATACCAAAGTTTTCTGCAATTCCTCTGAACGATATTTCTCGATATAAGCCTCAAAGGCTTTCTTCATATTCTCGATCAGGAGGAGAATCTGGCCGCTTTCTTTTTTACACTAGAGGCATTCTGAATAATAAAAAACAACAATGAGAAGCAGGTAAAATGAAAATAGTGAAAGGTGATAAGATAATGATAAGAAAAATCATTGGAAAAGGCAAAATACTTTTTGAGGTTGGTTCGGACAATGTTCGAATGCACCCCACTTTGGTTGTCTGAACCAACCCCACCTGAAAGAAAAAGCCTGAAACCTAACCTACTTCTCAGAAAATACAGATGGCGACAAAAGCCAAAATTGAAACAACTTAACAAAGTCTAAGTTAAACATATTATACATTAAGAAAGTTAAATGTTTATTAATATAGGCTGAATTAAATCTCAAAGTAAAGAAGATACAGGAAGCCTTAACTTGTTTTTTTTTAGTTTTTTTCAAATATTTCTAAAATAATATTTGACTACGTGGAGTAATAAAACTACATCCGCAAGTAGAATGCTAGATGGCAGGTCTACAGTGTTTTTTTTCGTGATTAGCAGACGGAACTGTAGGAAGAGAAGCGCTTATCCAGATTCACCCCGCGTCCAAACCAACCCCACTCTCCCCTACTTATTTTTATTAAAATTGATTTTAATTCAACTATCTTTCCAATTGATTCAAGGTATTCAAAAATATTAAAGCATAGCAGTTAGGTTAAATTTACATCACAATTTAAAATGCTTATCAATTTATAATTTTCTGCAAATCACTGCTGGCACTTTTTTCATAATTTTTCAATATGTTAATTATATAATATTGTATGAATCACTACAGGCACATTCTTTTCATGATTTATCACTAAGTTTGTTATGTCGCTTTCTTTCATATCTATGCCATAATTTTTCATGTCTCTGCCCATTTCACTATTTGACTTGGTCAATAAATGTTCGTTGAAACTAATTTAAGTTTTTATTTCTTCACCTTATATTACTTTTAATGTTCAATCTTTCACTAGTACGTTAAAGTTTGTAATGTTTTTAAACATTCGTTATAGAGTTGTCTATAGAGTTTCTTCCAATTTTTTTTCAAAGGTTGTTTGATTCAGATAGTTATCAAACCTTACCTGGTATATCGATTAATAAGTTGTAACATTTGAGCTTCATGATTGTTGATAATTTTGCCAATTTTGGGTTTCTATGTAGTTCGAGTTGCAGGAAATCCGTGGATTCGTTCATGGTTCTTGTTGGAGTTCTATATTATGTGTGGTAAGTCATTTGTTTCTTCAATTTACCGCTTTTTACTCGATATTAGTTCGATATCTGTTTGTATATATTTTCAGCCGTATATAGTTTCTTTTTAGGTCGACTTAGTCTTGTTGTCCTCGTATTGGAATGGAATTAAAGGTGATCGTAGAAAAAGCATAGTTGGTGCCTGGGATTATTGAGGTGTTCTTGTCTTTGTTGATATTTACGGGGTGGGAAATATCAGTTGGTGGTAAGTCAGGCATTGGTCGGTGGTTGATCCATCTTCACAATAGATATTACGTGTTTCATGATATTTTACAATAATAGGTGGTTGGTCGGTGCCATAGTATGCCAGTTCCTGTAATGAAAATTTCTTGGCAGAATCACATTCTCAATAAGTGAAATAGCACATAAAATAGGTAAAAATAATTATAACTAAATTGTAAATAGTACATAATCTGTAATAAGCAATATTTTAATCATTATTACTTCTCCACTAATTTAAGTATTGTTGCGGTGAATACAAGAACACTCTTTATAAAATAGTTTTTAACATTTTATATTTTTTGGCCAAATTCCTTATATTTCTGATGTATCATACTGTCGAAAAAAAAACACAATTTACTGTGTCATAGCCTCTCAACTTATATACATTAGCAATATTTATTCACTTTAGGGACTGGATATTGGTTTATGCAAGAGACGACCTCTTTATTCTCTTGTATTGCTATATCCACCCAGTTTTTATGGCTTAGATATTATCGGGAGCTGTAAGGTCTAATTGATCCATTTCTTGCGCGTCAATTGTCTCATGTTTGTGCTACGTTCTTCGCAGTTTCAAGAGCATTTTATAGTTCAATGTTAGCAGTACTCTTATTGTTAGTGAAATGAAAAATACCAAAAATATAGTAATTTTAATATTGTACCAGTGTTAGGGGGGGAGGGGATTTAAAAAAATAAGTGACGAATTTGGACTGAGGGACACGGTTAATAATACCCAATGTTCTAGGTGACAGAATCATCTTAGTAATGTCCGGGTCTCCTAAGTTGTGTAGATTCCCTTGAGAGCGTACTTCAAGATCACGGGAATTGTGCCTGGTGCCTAGAATCATTAACAAGGACGATTAATTAAACGATAGTTTATTTCAATACTTACATACAAATTGTCAGATAAGGTACATCAAACTTCAACTTAAGCTAAGTTTTGGTTGTCTTACATGTTGACTACACTGCATCAATGTTGGAACTCAACTAACTCAAAACTAAACATCTCCCTTTTAGTATCTGCCCATATCCTGTGTTTTTGCGTCGTTTGTCCTTTTCAAAAAAAAGGTATTACGCCTCTGCATACCTTGCTATTATTCGGAGGCATTGAGGTCACTAAAGCTGGTTAACCTAAACTCGCTTTTTTATTATACTTGTTTGCAAGTGTAAGAAGAAACATTTTTTCCTTTCACTGTTGCAAAAACAACAAATAAATCGAAACAAATTTCGAAGCTTAAATTTATAGTGAAATAGAATAAGAAATTTACTTTGAATTTTATAGGGAAATAAAATAAGACATTTTATTTTGAATTTTATTGAGGGAATAAAACTAGGAATTTTTTTAGAATTTGATAGGGGAAATCGCAGGCCTATATGTCACATATCCCCTTTCCCGTTGTAGAATGATGTCCTCATCATTCAGAATAATCCCCTTTAAATTTATGTTTCCTTAAAACATTTTATTGTTTATCAAAGGTTATTTATAACCTTTATCACGACCCCCTCCCCTAACACGTAATGTTTTCCCAAAATTAGTCTAATAGAAATTCTAAGATAGCCATTTTATTCGAAATAATCCAAAGATTGTACAACAATTCTTTTGGGTTTGATACAAACCGTCAGATCCTGGGGGTAAGGGTTGTAAATTATACCCTGAGGACATATGGTTTATATAGATAAATATATATATATATATATATATATATATATATATATATATATATATATATATATATATATATATATATATATATATATATATATATATATATATATATATATATATATATATATATATATATATATATATATATATTTAAGTGCCCTAAGTGATTTGAGAGTAACAAGTCCCCCCACCCCTCATGCCCATAATTTCCCAGAACAAATATCCAAGCTAAGTTTTGAAACATCTATTTTTTCAGCATTGTTGAACGTTTTAGTAATTATGCGTTTGGGATGACAACTTCCCCCCCACTCCGAGGCCTCTTGGCGAGGGCTGTAAGTTAGGCCATTTGTTCATTGCGTACGTATAGTATATGTTATATAGTATATGTTACGTAAAGTATATGTTATATAGGACAGTTGTACTAAATCAGTACATGTTATGTGTGTTTTGATATTCAAAATTGCGTAGCTCAGGAATGACTGAGGATATTAACTTGGAATTTTCAGGAAATGATATGGGAGATGATCAATTTATCAAGAAGGCAATATTTATACGCTACTACTACTACAACTACCATTGCTTCTTTTGCAACCTCAACTACTATTACTTCTACCACTACTATAACTAAAACTACTTCTTCTGTAGCGAGTGCTACTAAGGCAAAGGAAATTGAAATAAACATCGGACGAAACGTTGCGGGAAAATTGAACTAAATCAAAGTATGCTATTTGCATACTGATTGCAGATAGGGCCTATTGGCAAAGTTTTTGGAAAGACCTGTCGTATCAAGAGGAAACTTAAGCGGCATCATGATTGGGATTTCCAGTTGACCAAAAGAATAGTTGACCTTTAAGAATACTTAAAGGGGATGATCAACTGACAAAATGTAATATATGCATGTCACTATTAACACTACTACCACTGCTAATTTTGCTAATTCTACTACTGCTACTAAACTGTTCCAACTACCAATTCAATTACTACACCTTGTAAGGCGTAGAGTTTTAAGATAAAAAGGGCACATCAACAACATTTTTGGCACGGCTTAACGTTTTAAGGCGAAATTCCCGGGGCATCATGAAAGGGACACTTTCAACTGACCAATAGGCAAGATTTATATTATTACTGCTAGTACTACTACCACTGATGCAACAGTAACACTGCAACTACTATTAAGGTTAAATTTATGAAGGTGAAATTTAATAGAATATTGGTGGCAAATTCGAACTCACAAAAGACACTATGTATATTTAGATTATCAAAAGAGCATATCTTAAGATTTCTCAGAGAATGCTTAAAGGGGAAAGGCAACTGACCAAAAGGCTATATGTGCCCGCTACTACTAGTACTACTACCCCTATAACATTTACTAGTTCTACTGCTACTATTACTATTGTTCCAACTACTATTTTTAATACAAATCCTTGTAAGGCTAAAAGCCTTAAGAAGAAAATTTCAAGGAGTAAATGAATATACGGGTTTTCAAAAGAACATATCGACAATGTCATAGCAATGGCTAATTGTACTAGGTTGAGCACTAATACTATTGCTGTGACTGCTGTTACAACTATATCTAAGGGCGTGGAAGACGAAATTCTCAAAGAAGCTTTAGGGGCGATAGTAAACTTAATCACAACAATCAATTCATATGCAGTTGTGAAAAGGGCATGTCAGCAATATCTTAGGAACAGGTTTGTGTGTGATATTAAAACTTACAAGGCTTGTTCTGGGGGATCTTGAACTAACCAAAAGACAATATTTGTATCAGAAAAATGCTGCTTCTACTCCTACGACTACTACTACTGCTACTATTGTTGTAACTGCTGCTGTTACTACTACTATTACTAAGGCTAAGACTGTTACTATTAATTCTTCTGCTAATACTGCTACCACTACTACTGCTACTACTATAACTACTGGTGCTACTAATACTGCATCTAAAGCTATTAAGACGAAAATTTTGGATAATATTGAAACTGCATTGAACTAAATCGAAACACACCATGCCCATATAGGTTGTCAAGAGGAGGTTTGTGTAATGCTTTAGAAACGGTTGATGGTATTAAGTTGAAACTTTCATCGTGTTTTGAAGGAGACTATAAAAAAGGTGCTATTTACATACTGCTACTCTATCTATTACATCTACACAAGTTAGGGGTATAAAGTTGAAGCTGTCAAGGAATATTTAGATTGGGCTTATTAAACAAAAATCAAAACGAACTATGATCGTGTAGATCGTCAGAACGGTGATAAAGCAATATCACAATAACGGCCTACATTGTTAAGTTAGACTTTTCAGGGTAAGTTGTGTTGGATTTTGAACTAGCCACTATGTGGACACTTTTAATAATACTTCTACGGTTACTGTAACTAATAACACTAAGGGCATTAAGTTGAAACTTTTAGGGAACGTTAGGATTTAAACCGTTGTCTTCTTTTTCTTGAAAAAGACCATACCAATATAAAAGGAACAGAAATTAATTAAAAAAATTTTTTATAAAATAAGTTTTTGAAACCAAAAATATTAAACCAAAAATGATAAAACAAAATCTACCAAGTATAAAATCTCCACAGATCAGCCTCAATAAATAAATAAAACCCAAAACAAACGGAAATTACAATAAATAACCGAGTCAAACTAAGAAAGAACAGGAATTAAAATGATTATTGCTCACAGCCCCTATGCCCTCTCAAAGGTTAGAAAATAATTTGCACTTTGCTAAAAAAATACAAATGAATTATTCCTTATAATTTTTGATATATTAAAGGAATAAAATTGAAAAAATTATGTCGTGATGTGTCGTGTCGCAATGAGAAAAGGTCTTTTCAGACCATCAACCACCAACGCCTTGGACTTCAGATTCGGGCCATCCTCATTCGCCTTATGGTTTACAAGGCGTCCGAAACATTACTGATGGGGATGGCAAGCGCAAGCCTCTTCTCTTGCATCTATCGTGACATCTTGGTCAACTGTCAAAAAGTAATTGCTTCCATCATCCTCTCCAAGTAGTGACCGAAGGAGTCTGTTTACCTCGATGGTAGCCATCCTTATCCCGTGAATCTCAACCACTACTTGATTGTTGTAGAACGGGATTGTCGCATAAACGCCTTGTCCAGCTCCTTTGTTGAGGCTCTGGGCTACGGTCATTCCGGGCCAGGACTGATTAAGGACACATTGAGTCAGATAGTCGTCTACCAGCGGCTCAAAAGGAAAGAGTTTCGGGATCCTGAGTCTGCTGTAAGTTTGCTGGACCTCTTCTAGAGACGGCACGGTGTCTTGGTATCCTAGCCGACGAATTGCTATCTGTAAGCTAGCTTCTGTGAGGGCCTCAGTGATATCTGCTCCTATTCCACGCTTCTCCGACATTTTTTTAAGGATCTCCTCAGCTCGAGCCTGTTTGAGCTGTTTCCTGTTGAGATCTTTAACAGACTTCAATATGGCTGTGCTTTTTATCTCTGGATTGATTCTTCTTATCAATTTCAGAGAATCCGTCTTCAACTCGGCCCTTCCATATATTGGCTGTTCCTTCAGAACACGGGTGAAAGCCTGGAAAGAAAGAAAAGGTTCAATTAATACTTAGTTTAGTTGAAAGCCTGAAAAGAAAAGAAAAGAGAAAATAGACATGAGGAAATAGACATTTAGATTTAATATACAGTTAGATTTAATATATTTACAATATAGAGGTATAGATTCTAGCAAACGACAGGCCCGAAAACCTGTTAATTGACAAAAGTATCACTTAAAAGCTTATTAAAGGATTATTAAAAGAGATTACTTAAGGATTATATAAAAGTTGAAAGTCTGGAAAGAAAGAAAAGGGTTAATTAATACTTAGTTTCATTGAAAGCCTGAAAAGGATTACTTAAAATCTTATTAAAGAATTATTAAAAAAGTAGCATTCTGTTTCGTAATTTAACGAAACAGAGTTTAGAAATGTAATTTCTGTTCGTTTTAAGTTTTAATGTCTCACCTTACTTTAAGTTAAAAAAAACTAGATTTTTATTTAATTTCTAAATGTTCTTGAATTAATGCATGTTTGATTTTGGCTCTCCGCACATGAATTATTGAAATGAAATTTGTATATTAATTTTTTTGGCTAAATGGCTTTCTCTTAGTTTCGATCAGACGATATTGAGAAATAAGGGGTGGGGAAGGAGGCTTCCCCACAATAGTAGCATTTTTATCCTTTTTATCCTTTTAGTATTTTTATCCTTTGTTTCATTATATCCCTAGAAAGGGGGGGGGGCATGTAAACGAGCTCTTATTCTCCATTCTAAAGCCATCTTAGCCTTTGTTTTATTATAGCCCAACAAAGAGGGAGGGGGTATTCTAAATGAGCCCTGATTCTCGAAGCAATCTTAACCTTTATTTCATTATAGCCCTAGAAAGGGGGATGCGTCTAAACGAGCCGTTGTTCTTCAAATAAAGCCTACCGCCAATGATACAGTAGGCTTTATACTTTTACAATAAGGGTATGGGGCAGCAGCACACTCTTTTTTGTAGTCATTTTTGTTTGTTTTAAGCTTGATTTGCTTATTCAATTTAAGTTTTACTAGTTTTAAAATTTATGTATTCGTTTTAAAGATTCCTGTTTGTTTGCAATAGTTGGTTATTTATTTTCTGTTCATTTTTAGTTTCATTTATTCTTTAATAGTAATTTATGGTCGCTTTGAATTTGAATTATTATAGATTTTAATTTTTTGCTGATCTTAAGTTTAATATGGCCTATGTTTTTCGTTGAAAAATTTATTTTTCGGAAAGTCTTTTTAATGAATATGTTTGAAAACCTAAGTTCAGATGAAAGTCAAAATTTAAATAAAAAGAAAACTGCATTATGAAGTTATAATTAGGTGGAATATTATGGATATAAATGAAGCTGGTTAAACTAAAAATAATCATATTGCCATAATAACTATTAGCGATGATTTATTTATTTCAATTATAAATAGGAATTCTGTCCTTCAGGACAAGAGATGGATATGTCAAGATGAACTTGCTAAATGAAGCAGATATCCAAGAGACATTGCAGCGATTTAGACCATGTGCAGTTATCCCTTGTGCCACAGAACGGTTCCCGAATAAAGTTGAAGAAAATCTGGAAGAGGTGAAGAAACTTAATGTTAGAGCTTCAGAAATTTTTGCATTAGCAGCTGGTATGAATTCAAAAAATTGTTCTTTATCGTTTTCTGGATTTTAATCAAATACAGTTTAAACCAAAAATAAGACCAACTCCTTTTTTCTGCTTCAAATGTCAAACATTCAGATATATTTTCGACACCATTTCGAAGGAATTCTTCAGTTTTTTGCATAAGTACCCAAACGAAAAATTTTACAAATGGGTGCCTGAATCCTTAAAATACCTCCTCCAGCCCAAGAAAAAAAATTCTGACGCCCTCTTTTGTAAACTTAGGGTTACCCTCTTATGTCGACATTGAGAAATATGAGGCCAGTTCTACTTCAGGTTACTGCACTATAAAGTGGGGAAAAAATTCTTTTTAATTTTGAATTGTTGGTAGAATTCAATCAGATTGAAAAAAAAAATCGGAAATGGAAAAAAGCTAATTTTCATATGCTGTGGTAAATGCTGCGAATATATCACATATTCCCAAAAGGAGGGAGTGGTCTTTCTGTGGATGAAACTATGCAGAATAACAATCTAATAAGCCTTTCGAGTTAGAGCCCAATCTTTAGTCAAATATAAATAATTCTAAAAATGATTTTTTCAAGAAGTTTGGAGCTATTTTTCCATTTCTTTTGGACTTTAAATGGGAAAAGTTTAAGATTGACGAATTTTTTTTGACTTTCCATTTTGTTTACTAGTTAGATTGACTTACCCACATCGAATTTGCAAATTTTTATGTTTTTTGGAGACTCACTTTCTTCTCTAGATATTTTTTATGCCATTTTTTCTGCCACACATAAAAAAAATGCTCAGGGTTTAGGATAACTTGAATTTCTTTGATTTTGAATCTCCGTTTCTTCTTATCTCTTTTTGTTTTACCCTTCTTTTACACTTACCCTTAAAAATAATTTAAAAATGAAAGTCTTTTGACGATAAGCCTTCCTCCTTAGACATTATTTTCCTATTATTTATAATTAGTAACTCAAAATTTGATGAAAGTTTTATATTTAGAATATGCTGAAATATTCGACACTTCTACTGTATAAAATAAAAAAATAAAAACTCTGTGTTCTCACTGTCTCCATGTTTTTGGGAATTTCCTACAGAGAAAATCGGTTTCCCCGAAACTCAAAGTCCCAAAAAGCTAAAAATTTTGTGAAATTTCACCAAAACATTTTGGATGCAATTTCACCTATCTACACACTAAATATTTGAAAATAATGGCTTGTCCCTGTTTATCTGGGTTTTTTTGTTGTTGTTTTTTTAGGTATCCTTTTGCCTTAGTAAAAATTTGATGATAATGAAATTATTTTTTGAAATTTTTTGACTAAAAATACCATTCACAAATATCACGGCTTGAACAAAGTCCTAACGTGCTTTGGTCTGATAGGATGAGTAGATCTCTCCAGCCAAAATATAAGAGAACATAGTAATATTTTTTCAATAGTTGCTGCAGGGACATATCCACTTGGATTTCACATCTACTTCATGAAATAACACTGTTATATTATGGAAAAAAGGCATGCTAAGATTTGTATTTAAGTTCTTCTGACTGTTGGAAAATCCTACTCAGTCAATTGGCAGATTACTAACAATTGCTAGTATTTGTTGAAGACACATTTATCAAGTGTGTCTAAGACTGTTTACGCTTTTACCTTAACAAGCCGAATGAAGCCAAACTAGAGGTGTGAAAAACTTCAGATCTAACGATCCTATTTTCCTAATTAGAATATTTCTTTCAACCGAAGAATAAGAATATCCTGATAAAATAAGATCTATTGTTTCTTCAGTATTATTTTATGAAATTAGCCCGCACCCTTTTGAAAAAGGCGATATAGTTCTTATCGTGGTCTAGTCATTGCATGCCTAGCCTAGCTCTCAGATAGAAAATAATATTAGTGATATTTCTGTATGATGAATCAGGGGCTTAGGGGGATAGGCTACATCACCCAGTAAAAGACATATGTAGTTGTAGTAGTAGTATTGGCCTTATTAATATGGATATTTGAGTCTGATTAATTTTGCAATAGAGGCTATTAGATTACAATTTCGTTTACCGTTAGATGATTCTTTGGTATATGATGTTTGTTATATGATCTCTGGACTATTTTGAATGAAAAGTTGTCTCAAAGTTTCTACTGGATGCATCTCGGGAAAACGCGACGTGTTTGTGCGTGTAAGAGGGGGGGGGGGGGTAGCTTATCTCTGATCACTTCGAAATCCAATGAGTCCCTTTCAACGCATATACGACCACCTTTTCTATAAGAACCTTATATGCTCCCAGGGCATAACTTATAGCCCTTGTCTTGAGGTCTGTAGGGGGGGGGGTATCTTCCCCACATATATAATTTCCAGGCCCTTCAACTACGATGAACAGAATTGTTATTTCAAAATTTTGATAGGTGATGTTAAAGGAAATGATGAACGTCGAAGGGGAACGGTGTGCTGGTTGCTCTCAAAGTTTGTAACGTTTTTTAAACATTTGTTAAATTTTTTTAGAGTCGTTTGACAGATAGTTCTAAAAACCTTACTTTGCTTGTCGATTCACAAAATATATCGTTTGAGCTTATGTTGATCTTCTCCAATCTTCATGAATGTTTGTGATGTTGACAATGTTTGGTTTCTTTATAGTTTGAATTGCAGGCAATCTGTTGATGCTTGTTCTGATTAAGGGTGTTTGCACTGTTGTCTTTTTGGTTACAAGTCGGCAACCCAGTTTAGTGGGTATTGTTCCAACATCCTGTAAGACTAGCTCAGATCAATAACTTGGAACAATTTTCAAAATATTGTTGTAGCAGGATATATTTCGGACTGTCTTTTTGGGTACAGTAAACAACCATAGATCATTTCGCAGGTCAATAAATGTTTCTCTTTTTGTTCTTCCTATTAAAGCTTCACAAGAGTCAGGAATATCTTGTTGTTGTGATTCTTTAAGAAAAAGATCTAACATTCCTGATCCTCTGATTTTCAGATTCAGTTGAAAAAGAGTGGAAAATATTCTGATTCAATTGAAGAACCAGATTCGGGTAAAAATCAGTTACCAGAATGAAAACATACACATGAAACTTAACAAAATCTTGCATAAAGATGGGGGGAAAAGCTGATGCATGAAAAAGAAAAAGGGAAAAACTCAAGAAATAGATACAGTGAATTTGCAGTATGACATCTTGAATTGTCACCACTCCAATCACCTTTTCTCTTCTGAAAAAATGTTGCCTTCTCTTGACGAAGGCTAACCTTGCTCCATGAGCTGAAACAAAATAAGGCTTATTTTAAAATAATTTTTCTTACAATAACAATTGGTAAACTTATTATAACTAATCTCCGTCTTCAAAAATGTAACAGAAACGAAGCACCTGAGAGAAAGTTGACGAGGAAAAGAAGCTTCAGTAGAGACAGAAAAAGGGGAAAGAGTACTATGGGAAAAATGGGTCCATGAGGACAGAATTTTCATAGCCAGTTTACTTAGCAACTAAATATAGTCATGACCCTTCTTAGCAACCAGATTGCCTATACTCCCAAGAGCTCCTCATTTGCATATTTCAGTGGGTACGTAATTTGAATATTCCTGACAGCCCCTAGGAACTAGATCCAGTCATGAGCCTCCCTAGCAACTAGGTTTCCTTTGGAACCAGCCGGTACATATTGCTTATACTCTAGAGGGGAAATAATTTGCATATTCATATCAGCACCAAGATTTGCCTACTCCGCTTATACTATTTAAGACAGCGGACCCAAAGAACTTGATTTAAACGTTCTGTTTTTTTTTATTTTGAATGGACTTAGAGGGAACTTATGGTCATCCATGTCCCACCTCAAGGAGCCCCAAAGGCACCTCCCTCAACTTTAGGTCCCACAAAAGTTTTCAACCTTTTTTGGGACTCGAAATTTTCAACTTAATTTCATATCTTTAAATGATATTAAATCTACTTATAACAAAATAAATTCAATTGTAATATTTTCAAAATATGAATTGAAGATAATATACATATATAAATCATGATTTTTTCTATTAGAAAAATATTTTTTTGTAGTGACACATTTTCTTTCTTTGTTTACGTAGTTTTTTAACTTAATTTTTTATATCTTAAAATACCATTAAATATACTTATAACAAAAGAAATTTACTTCTGAATATTCGAAATAAAGATGATATACACATGTTAGAAAAATAATATTTGTTGGTGACCTTTTTTTCCAGTTTTCTTATGTATGTCAAAACAGGTTTAATCAGGTTTCAAATATCACGAAAGAAAGCAAATAATAATTTCAAACTTATGTTGTCACTTCAAACAGATATTTTGAACAAAACTACCTTCTGAAAACTAAGAACACAATGATGAGGCAAGAATGAAACATTAGGCTTTCTTGAAATTGACAAAGAGAGCTTTGACAAGTCCAAACATGGAATATACCAAATTATAATTTCAAAGCCATTTTAGAATTCTAAGAAATCTACCACAGTAACTGCAAAAAGGCAAAAGAAAATATTCAAAACTATACTGTTCAAACAAGGCAAATTCAAAATTCTAAGAAATCTACCACAGAAACTAGTGAACAGCCAACTTAGCATAATAAACCCTAAGTTTTTTATTTGGACAGTTTTTAAAAATTTAAGGAAAGCACGGACAAGTCAAAGTATGAAACAAAGAAAACCAAAATTTTAAACAAAGTCCTCATCAGAAAACACCAAAAATTCAAAGCACCAAACATTTTAAACAATAAATACAAACTAATCCAAATCGGAATTCTAAAAAACATACCACAGAAACGACGTAATCCCCAAAGTGGATGTACCAGAGCTTATCTTTGAAATAAATTCACTTTCAGCATGTTAAAAACTAACACGGAAATCTAGGAATTGCAAACTAAATATCCAAGATTATGAGATTCTAACAACAAACCCACGGAACGTAAAAAATCTGTAAAAAAAACAACTAAAAAATAGCAAACTAAATGTCCCCAGTTATAAGGTTCAAGCTACACATCTACAAAATACTATAAAGCCCAGTTTAGGTAACTTAAACCAGAAGACAACATTCTTCCACGCTTACCCCCTATTCTACTGAAATTTAACCCTTCACTGTCTGAAGATTTTTCAATTTTACGTTTACCAGTGTCTATTTAATGCAGTAATGTTGGGTAATAAGGATTTGTTCTCTTGAATATCGAACAAACCTACAAGGACTAATAACTCCTACTTTGACTATTTTACAAAAAGATTGTATGTGGAAATTTGCTGTCAATTAGGTGGTACTCAATGAATAAAATTTGTGATGATATCCGTCAATAGTAAGGGAAATGAGATTCTACTGTTAGAAGATGGGAGTTAAATTTCTAAGACTTACACTAGTACAATTTATACAATCACCTTACAAAGTTTATTAGGTTGACCAAACAAACTTCATTTAACATATATTATAATAAGCGAAAGAAAGAAGTGCATAGCCTACCACCCAGGAAATGATTTTATAAATGCAATTCTGCAACGTCAAAGATGTACTCTCTTTTGTACTTTGGTCTTTCCACTATTTTCAATTTGCTTTTCTGTATCACATCTTTGATTCAGCTACGCTAGTAGGTTCTTACAAACTGAGATACCTTTTCAAGGATATAAAAGACTGAAAAGTTTAAAAGAAACTTGAAAAGTCAAAAACACAGAGAAGCCATTTAAACCCAGCAAATGATTTTTTAAATGCAATTCTGTAACATCAAACATTTACTCTTTTTTTTACTTTTGTATTTCCATTATATTCAATTTCCTTGTTTGTCTCACGTCTTTGATTCAGCTAAGGTAGTTGGTTTTTACAAACTGAGAAAACCTTCCATGGAAATATATGACTAAAACGTTTAACAGAAACTTGAAATGTCAAAAACACAGAGAAACTATAAAAACAGCCAACTACCCAAATCACACATCTAAAACAGAATTAAACTATGAAAAGGCAAGCATCTTAGCACAGAAAAACAAAATAATAAAACGAACACCCTAAATCCTAAGCTCCAAACAAAAATACCTGGTAGATGTCGGCATTTAGTTTTCTGCCTTTTATTCGTATCTCTCATCCATGCTCTATAATTTATGACAAGATAACTCAATCAATTCTCAATAGTTTGGCCTAACAAGCTATAAATTTTTTTAATGGACAAGATAGGCTGTTCCTTTTGGTATCGAATCTCCTTAACTGATCTACAATAATTTTTGCAATAAAAGCATTAGAATGATTTTTCTCGATTATAAAATTGTGGACACTGGAAAGTAATTCGAAGGAGTTTTTTCAACCATAATCTTCCAAATATCAATCCTTTCTTTTATGTAAAACCTTTAATATCAACATATGAAGTAAATATATTGCATTATTTTTAATAGACAAGTTGATATTGAGTTATTTTGCAAGGATATCTGACATGTAACAAAACTTGGTTAATAGTAAAAAAAAAGCAGTTTCACATATTCCTTTGGTAAAATATATTTCAATTTCGTCCTTTAATGACAATAATCTTCTTAACCTTAGACCTCTCGACAACAATTTTATTTTTGTAAGCAATAATAAAGTTGTGTAGTTCGAATCCATATCCTTATAGTGATTTGAAAATTAATAGTTGTTAACGACGTGGGTTAGATAACTTCGAAGACCACAGTGCCTTTCCATGACGAAAGTATAACAGTTAAAAATAGGGATGAAACCTTTTAATTGACATTGAACAGATAGAAGAATTTTTTTTTAACTGGATTTTTCGAACACAAATACTGTGTTCATCATCAGCAGTAAAACTAAAATACATCAATAAAAACAAGCAAAATTAATACCTAATAAACTATTTACATACTGTTTATTGCTCTTATTTTTTCAATCCAATAGCGGAAGCAAATCTCCTTGACCTTTTCGGTTCTGGTTCATTTGATTTATCTGACAAATCAGGTGGACAGAGGTCATAGGTCATTATTTGACCTCAGTAAATTATCATAAATTAAATTCAATCCAAATTTACCTGTATCTCTGATTATGGAATTATTCTTGAATAATTTTTTTTCAATTTCTATTTTTTCCCTGAAAATTTGCGTTAAACCTTGTTCGTCCTTAGAAATCAAAGAAACATTTTCAAACAAAAGAACATGATTTGGATAATTATAAATATGTTCCGATAGAGCCGATGTGAAATCTTCAGTATTGGAAGCTTACTTTAAGGACGATGAAATAGAATTATGATGTTGTATTAATCTCATTTTTAAATTCTGGTTCGTACGTCCCCCATAAGAGCTTTCACATGTAGGCTACATGGGATTTTATAAACCCCACTTTGTTGCTCTACGGAAGTTCGATCCTCTCCAGAATTTAAAAAACTAGCCAAAGTATTACTACCTCTTAAGGCTACCTTTAGACCATTATTTTGTAAAATTATTTTAAGCTTTTCACTCAGCCCTGGAATATGGTAAAAAACAAAACTTCTTTCTTTCCTGTTGTTTACAGAATATCGCTAGAAAATTCTAGAAATTGTTTCCTTCTTTTCGAAAAAGTCTGGTCAATTAATCAACCTGGATAATGGTTACTTATTAAAATTCTTTTAACAATAATAGTTCCTCCTCAATGAATTTTGAAGAACAAATTCTAAAAATGCGGTATTTTTTGTTTGTTTTTATTGAATTTGGATTGAATTCAATTTATGATAATTTACTGAGGTCAAATAAATTTATCTCGCCTCATCTAAGAGCAGTGATCCAGTCAAAAAAAAAATTAAATCTGGTCTCTGTCGATTATAAGGATTCATCCCTAATTTAAACCGTTATACTTAGGACGTGGCTCTTATAAAAATTTATAATCTCAACAGCATTGTGAAGCAGATCATTTGATTTCGGAGCTAAGTTTTTATGCTAATCATAACGACCGGCTTAAAAAAAATCTATAACCAATATTTTTGCCCGTTATTGCACTTGCATTATCTGAGTATAATCAATAGCAATTTTTCATTTTAAACCTTCAGTAATAAAAATTTACAAACTTTACAAAATACGTCTTTCCCTCTAGTAAGGTCTTTCATATGGCGACAAAATAATAATTCTTCTTCCATGAATCTTTATAAGTTCAGCTGACAAAAATACAAATCTAGATGTTATTAAATCGTGTAACTAAATATTTAACTTTAAAATCTTTTGCTACCCTACAGTTTTGCCACGCGACCCAATTTGAGGTCACGACCAATAGTTTAAGACAGCCTGGTCTATTTTGAACTTCAGACCTTTTTTGACGATTTTAGAGTCTTTCGTCCTTATTTAGTTATTTGTTATACATAATTATTTCAGAAAAACTTTTATCACAAGGGATAAAGAATTTCATTGATTTTTTTTAAAGAACTGGAATACCTTTGCGTGAATAGTTTTGACTGTAGATTACAAACGTTTACGAAATACAGAAATTACTTAATTGCTGTGGTTGCTATGTATTCGAAAACGAAGAAAAACAAAAGAAATAGTTAATCAAGATTTCACATTATTAGCCACATTCAGACAAAATTTTCAAGTGACTTTTTCTGGCGCCAACTATTAGTTCAACTTTAGCCTGAACTAAAGTGAGGCTATACTACCAATATGCTCTTCAGTATATACCCTACTTCACTCCGCTCTAATCTAAATGAATATGGTTGTAACCTTAATCAAAGTTATTGCATATTTAAAGTAAAAACTCACTTCTCAATTTATTTAGCAGTCCATACTCATCTGCATAGTGGTAGACATAATTTGTGTCGATTATATATTCACAGACAACAACTTTACCCTGTTTGAGGCGCTCTGACAAATCTTGTGTAAGCACATATCCCAGATAGTCTTTCTTCTTTGGTCCTGATTCTTTTATTATGATTTCGGGATGGCCTAATAAAAAATTAGAATGATTAATACAAATGGCAAAATAGAAAAAAATAGAGTAATATTTCAACAAAAAGCAGTGGACAAAACATAGAAATAACACGCTTTATATAATAAGAGAGAGAGAGAGAGAAGTTTATTAATATTAAATAGAAGACAATACAAAATACAATGCAAAATCGAATTAAAAATCACATAATTCCCCTCGAAAGGCTCCATGGCCCGGGATACTAGGGGGATAAGAAAAAAAATTATTATACAAGCAATAAATTCAATATATGTAATCACATATAGCAGTTTACAGGCAACATATTTATGGGGGATACAATATAAGCAACAACTAGAAGGAGAAAAAATGTAAGAAAAAAAACAAACAAAAAAACATACAGACCATACCTGAGGCCTGGGAGCAATGTGCAGAGAGGAAAACCACACACCACTAACAAAACACAGGGGCCATCAACTCCTCAGAAGAAAAACAAATTAATCTATTTGATTCTTTATTAAATGATCCTTAAGAATCCTTTTAAAAGTCCAAAACGAGTGGCATTTCTGCACTGAAGAAGCTAGTGAATTCCAGACCTGTTGAAAAGCAATGTAGGGATTGAAATCTGATCGAACAGTAGGGGTAGGCGGAATGTGGATATTATTTGAAGAACGAAGGCTACATGGAGCTGAATCAGAAATGAACATAGGAGTTTTCCGAAGAGATTTTGGAAGATTGCCGTGAAGTTGTTCAAAGACAAAAGAAGCACAAGAAATAATGTAAATAGACCGTAGACTTAAGAGCTGTGTTGGCGAAGAACAGTTGGTGTCCTTAACCAGACTCCGTGCTTTATTATACATGACGGAAAGTGACCGCAGCGTAGACGGAAAAGAAGACATCCATACACTGGGGCAATAAGAAACTTATGACTGGACAAGACAGAAAAAAAGAAGTTTCAGAATAGATCCAGGAAATGTATATCTAAGTTTTCGAATGATACCCAAACTCCGTGAGACCTTAACCCTAATCGTGGCTACATGGTTTCTGAATGAAAGGATCTCATCAAGCAGGATACCAAGAAACCGGACCACCCGATTCTCTGGTCTACAAAAGGAGCCTTGTGACACCTAAAGGTGTGTAAGCTGAGGGAAAGCTACACCAATTCGAGAAAAATGTGATTTACCAACATTCAAGACCAAGTAATTAGCATTAAACCATGACATAACTCTCTCAAATAATGCCACAAGGTTAAACTTGATATCATATTTCGTCTTCCCAAAGGTCCCAAGAGTGATATCATCAGCAAAAGCAACAAGAGAATCTTCATTAGAAGAAGTATTGGAACACGACTAATCATTAGGCTGACACAGCTTGCAACATGCCAGAGGCCTGGTGTTTTTTACAGCTGAAATCAGATCATTAACATAAATCAAAAATAAAATAGGACCAAGAACAGATCCCTGCGGGACGCCATAATATACTTCAGAAGGGCTCCGGAAAAGCGGATCAATTGAAATAAGCCTACCAGAAAAATATGAATAAAACCAAGAATAAGCGTTTGATCTTATACAAATATGTGATAGTTTCCAAAGAAGAATCCGATGAGTCAAGGAATCAAAAGCTTTACGAACATCCAAAAATAAAGCTGCCGGGATATGACCAGAATCTATTGCCGAATGAATGAAATTCGATAACGCTGCGCAAGCATGCTCCGTAAAGTGACTTGCTCGGAATCCAAACTGGAAATCATGCAAAAAATCCTTTGCATCCAGAAAACTAAGAAGCCTGGATAGCATAGCCTTCTCAAAAAATTTGCTGAAAACAGATAGAAGAGAAATTGGCCTATAATTAGCAGGATCACTCCGAGAACCACCTTTATAGAGTACTATAACCTTAGCTCGCTTGAGAGATTCAGGGAAAATACCTTTCTCGAAAGACAGATTGACGAGCTTAGTCAGTGGTGACAGAATAGCAGGCAAAATGGCTCGGATAAACCTTGTAAGAATTATGTCTGGTCCTGAAGAGGATGATCCTTTAAGAGTATTCACGATACGAGCTACCTCAAATTCAGAAACAGAATTCTAAACAATCGACTTCAAACACGAGGCTCCAAGAAAGGCTCTAAAATCGCAACGAGAAGTTGCTGAGCTTGCAGAGGAAGCAGTTACCTTTCCTATATTAGCAAAATAAGAGGTAAGCTCTAGCCGAACATCTACATCTCCTTGGACGGTTTTACCATCGATTTTCAGCATTGATGGAACTGAAGGAAGAGGGGAAGTAGGTCTAAGAACTGAATTAATTAAATACCATGTCTTCTTTACATCCTTCCCACATTCAGAAAAATTCCTATGATAATACTGAGACTTGGCCTTCCGACACAGAGAATTAAATATATTCCTATAGGCCTTGAATCGTTCCTGATGAGGTAAAGATGGTGAAGCCGTGTAAAGCTTCCACAAATAATTTTATCTTTTCCAGTTTTTATGGAGACCTGGAGTCATCCATGGATTCAGTGGTGCTATCCTTTTCGAAGTACGGGGCGCTGGACCCCGATTGCAAATTTCTAGGATTCCTTCTTTAACTAAATCATAAAAGGAATCAAAAGAGTGGTTAAAATCTAAATCAGAAACCAAATTACCCCATGGTACATCAGCCAGACGAGAATTAAGTAGACTTAGCTCAGTATTACCATAACGGAAAAATGGGAGATTAGATGGTGATGCTATACGCTGCGCTTGATCAGCACTCTTAAATCGGAAAATAGTGGGGAAATGATCAGAAATATCACTAACCAGCACCAAATTATCTAAAACATCTAGTGACAAGAAAATATTATCGACAAGAGACGCTTGTGTTTCTGTAACTCGGGCTGGTATACAAACTGAAGGTAGAGTTCCCAAAGAGAGCATCATTGACAAAAAATCTTTAGTTGAAGCAGAATATTGATCCAGCAGGTTGAGGTTAAAATCACCCATAAGGAATAGTTCACAGGGATGTTTTTGGACTGAGTTCAAAGCTTCTTCCAGAATTTTCAAAAACGAAGGAATAGAGCCACTGGGGGACCTATAAACCAAACCGAGAATTAAGTACTTACGCATTGATTTAATCTCAATAAATAGGGATTCAAAGCTTCCTTCCTCATTTCTGCTCAAATCATTTCGGACATTATATGCAAGATGATCAGCAATATGAAGCATAAGGCCACCTCTCGCCATCTGTTCAGCCTCTTCCATTCTTATTCAGCCTCTCAATCCTATATCCTGGAATATCTAGAAGGATATCCTTTTTTGAATCCAGGAAAGTTTCACATAATCCTATAACATCAGGAGTTCCATGACTAACGATCCGTTTCAGCTCATCAAAAGACGAGCAGAGTTCCTGAATGTTCAGATGAAACACAGAGAAAATATCATCTCGTTTAGAGGAAGCAGAACCATTTAATTGCGAAACATACTTTTAAAAACCGAATTAGAATCATTATTCATCTGATTTCTATTTCCAATTGAATTATTAATAAAATTTTCAATATCTAAAGGATTATTTTGTAAATCAAGTAAACGATCCCCCAAAGAGTCGATACCAGCCTGGCCACTACTCATGGTGGATGGCATTTCCGCCCCACGATCAAGCCCACCAGACCACAGGTATAAGAAAAAAATATAAGGAAAGAAGGTTAAAAAACAATATAATCAAGGTATGGATAATAAAAGATAATAAAATCAAGGTAAGAATAAATAAGAAAAAACAGGGAATGAGAAGAAAAAAGAAACAAGGAAAAACCAAGAACCCTCCCCCCCCCATGCCCCTCCCACTGAAAAGTAAAAGCACTAAAACTCACAATAAATGGGTTTGTTCTAAAAACTATACTGTTGGTGCAAAAAAAACAAATATCAACACAATAAAAAAGACGCAATATTTGTTGTAGCAGAAGATACCATTATATAAGTCACTATTACTATTTTTATTGCATCGGACCAAACTAACTCAACAAATAATTCAAGCAATACTTTCTTCTTATCAAAACACAAAAAGTGACCGGGCTTCCACAAATTCACTAAACAAAAAAAGAAGAAAAAAAAATTCAGTCATGTAATCGAGTCCATAGTATTGACCCGGCCATTTCCTTGCCTTCGCTGTCGTTGCGTTTGAATCAGGCTACTAAATATATGGTGGGATTTCATCAAACAAAAACATTTCCAATGGCCCTTCCTTAAGGCGACGAATACATAGAGATGGTGGTATGGATCTCGCAATCCAAGTTTCAAAACCTGTTTTTTTCACGAATACTGGTTCGGATAGCTAAAGGTTTTTTTCGAACTTTTCGAACAGACGGGGGAGAATCATCGGATAGAAAAACATTCTGATTGCCCATGATACTTTTTCCACGAAGATTTCGAGCCTGTTTCAGAACTGCCACTTTCAGCTCCCTGGTCTTCATGATAACCTTTATCAGCTTTTTTTCAGGCTTAACATCAGCTATCGTGTATTTGGGTACCTCATGGATTCCAAGGCATGACGAAATTATACTATTGAAAACCGCCTTAGCGTTTACAGTATCAATTGCTGTCACGTTCCATACTAGAATATCTTTATCAGTTTCTTTACTTTCCAGATTCATCATTGTATGCCTTAGGCTAGATAATTGCGATTTCTGTAAACAATTTTCATCAACCAGCACAGTAATGTGGTTCTTGAAATCGTTGGTTTCTACCTCGAGGCTGATCACATTAGGCTTAATACCTTCCACTTCCAATTTCGATTCCAATACAGATTCTTCAATCTTGGAAATCCTTTGTTTTAATCCTTTAAAATTAACATTCAGCTCATTTAACGTAGTCGAATTTTCTTTAACAGTCTGTAAAACTAGACATAAACTATCAGCTAGTGATTTCAATGAGATTACTTCCATAGGACTGGATGTGAGAAAAGACTTGTCAGATTTATCCTTCTTCCTCTTTCCTCCCATTATGCAAAATAGTAATTGAACTCCAAGAAAAAAATAGACTGTAGAAATATACTACAACATAAAACTCCTTTAATTACTCTCTTTGCGTAATATCGGCATCTGAATCTATCCAAAAAAATTTCGACAGCAAATTAACCTTGCTGAACACTAAATGAACGGTCCAACGCAAAGTAGGAGTATTTACCTCGAATGCATTCTTGTTTTATCAAAACTTTGTGAGAGTATATCTGGTTTAAGATGTTCACTGAATGAATGCTATATGCGAACTGACTAGATTCACTTTTTACAAGCAAATGTTTTCCATTGAACTCTTCAATAATAGTCCCTTTTTGCAATACCGTCGTTAAGCAGCTAAGCCAGACCAGCGTACCCTGATCAAATGCTGCCTTCACGAAAACTCAAACCATAAGGAAACCCGAACGATTTTAGCTCTGGAAGCATTTGTCAAAGAAAAAAACCAACGATACGTGTATAGTAACTTTGGTTGGCTTAATATGTATTGAAAGTTTCAACTTAATGCTCTAAGCTGTCCTCAGAATATGGTTGTTACTGACTTAACGGCACGCATCCACATCATGCGTGGTTAAATTCAGCTAACCACTCTATTCAATATTTTCTGAAAGTTTAATTATAATACCCTTTCCGTCACTAGCACTAGTAGTGTGGTAACCTGACCAAATTAGTAACGTTTGTGGTCCAGAAAAGCGTGGTCAGACCTAGCCTGTATAAGTTACACTTTGTTATAACTTGTTACTTTTTATGTCTCAATATACGGTTGACCTCTGGTCTATGTTAGACTTTTCTTAGGTGGCTTTGGATTACTGTAATTGTTCCTAATTTCTTATAGTTTATAAGTAGTTCTTTGTTGTTCTTTATATTTTGTGGGACAAACCGTCCCAGTGTCATATATGCCGCCAGACTTTTGCTGGTTTGTTGTTGTTTTCTATAAAAATAATCATATTTATAACCAGCCTCTCACTAACTTTGTTAAAGCTTCCCATATATACCCAGTAGGGACGCCTCGTATAATTAGTAAGGCAAACCCAAAGGAAAGGCTAAACTAGTATTATTCAGCCTGAAAACACAGGACGACAATCGTAAATTACGGTGTTGGTGGGGGTGAAACGTCTTATAATTCTTGTAAATCACTGCTAAATAAATGTCTAAATACATAGGGCTGACCTATTAAAGTTTATTAAGTCTGATAAATATCGAAGTTCACTAGAATAGATTTTAAATAGTCTGGTAAATCTTCTTGGGGTGTAAAGGGCTTAGGGTGAAAAGATTTTACCAGTTGTCGAAAGGGAACGATACTATTATAAAATGTAAATTTTGCTGATTTTTTAAAGTCAATATGGTGATTGTACAAATCATTGTGAAATGCAGGCTAAATTACTTTTATGTGGCTAAAATATGGGTCGGCAGCGATTTGGGTAGCAGTAGAAACGTTGGTTTTTGCTTAATAGCTTCAAAATTGATAAGCTGCTTTGTGGCTTTTATTTATCTTACCATTTTAATTGTTGTTTTTCATATTTTTTTTCTGTTTGAGACATGATAAATTTTTTTTTGATGACTTTCAAATTCAATTATCTTCTTACCTCTGGCAACCATTCTTAGCAATTCAAAATAACCTAAAGAAGAAAATTGGGCTATGGTGTCCACTGCCGACGAATCTTTTGTATTTTTTCGATCTAACTCTCTCGTCAAGGTCCTTAGGTTTTGAATTCCGGAATTCTTTGTCAGCTGAAAAATATAAATATACTATTCCAGTTTATATAATAAAAATTTGTCGGCAGAATCATATTCTTAATAAGCAAAATAACACATAATAATACTTAGCATCATTATAACAAAAATGTAAATAGTACATAATAAGTAATAAGCAATATTTTAGGCATTATTATTTCGCTAGTAACTACATATTGTAGCCCTGAATACAAGAATACCGTTCTAAAAATGGTTAAATACTTTTAAACTGTTAGAGGTCTAAATTTTACAAATAATATTTTCTGATAAATTTTTTATTTTTCTAATGCATGATTATGTCGAATAGAAACACAACTTATAAATAGCAATATATTATATGTAGTAAATATAGCAATTATAATATTGTACCAAGAATTTAGCAAAAATAATCCATATTAACTTTCCACATATTTTAATTTTTGGTCCTTATGAGTGAAGAGTAGTATTTTTAAATCTTTCGCCTCCTTTATCTTCGTCAATTGCATTGTACCTTTGATTTTTTCAATTTCTGGCCAGACGGAGGATTTTGATTCCTCGTTGTTTATATTTGGCATTGTGAACGACAGGTTTATTCCTTGAAAGTGTATTACTTTTGGGCTTATGCTATTTGTGCTTGTTGTGATTAAAGGTGTTTGTACAGTTGTATCTTTAGTTGCTAGCCAGTAACCTTGTTTAATAATTGCCGTTCTAACATCCGGTAAGAGTAGTTCAGTTCAATAACTGGTGTCAATTTTCTCTGCATTATTTTAGCAGGATAGGGTTCCTTACCGGTTTTTTGGTTACAGTAATTAACCGTAGATCATTTCGTACGTTGACTAATGTTTTGTCTTTTCGTTCTTCCCATTAGAGATACACACGTGTTGGAAATGTCTCATTGTTGTGATTCCTTTAGGTTAAGATATGACATACATGATCCTATTTCTACGTTATAGATTGGTAATGTCAGTTGGTAAACTAAGTTTTTGAATGAGACGCATTCTTTAATTCCAGGACATTTGCTAGGGCATATTTTCTTCTGTCCTGATCAATGAGCATGTATTCTGCTTCTGGTAAAATGCTCATAAAAGAGTTAGTCTCTTTCATGTTAACAGAAGTTAGATATTTTACATAAATCGTATATGGACTGTTGATTTACTAGAGGAATTGTTACTATTGGGAAAAAATTGTTCAATAATTTCGGTGATATACACCTTCAGTTTGATATTATAAAAAAATAGCAACTTCTGGTTCTACTGGCAGAGAGAGACCAAATTTTAAGTGGGTTTTTATTTCTTCCAAGATATTTTTCAAGCTTGAAGGGTCTTCTATGTCTTAGGACAGGGTTCCTCCCGTTAGATCAAATAGTGCGAACTCGAACTTACTGACATCGGTAGCTACTTTTAACAATCATATTGTAACTATATCAACTGAAATCATCGTTAAGCTGTACTCAGAAATTTAGGAATTTAGGAAGGAATTTAATTTAAAGAGAAATAATTCACATTATTTCTTCTCGAAGCTTCTTCTCGGCCTTCTCCAGCTTCTCCTCAGCTCGCTATTTTTATAGACCTGGTCCCAATATTGGCTTAATGGGATACAATGAGGAGTCTGATATTTCACCTTTCCGTCACAAGAACAACTGACGTCACAAAATCACTATCAACTTTGATTTTTAAATAATTCATGGTGTAAATGGTTTTTGATTTTGTTTTTTTGGAAATCGTCTCAATTTTGTCTCTTTCATAGTTGGCTATACTCGCTTGTATTTTCAGTGTGTACATGTAGCGCGGTATTCATGGTTGAGTTGAGTTTTTTTATATTTTCTCTTAGTATATTTAAATCTTTTTCATTGGACAAACCGAATAAGCGAGACGCAAGTTCGCCCATAATTTGAATTAGGCTTGTCGACCTTCGATATTTACTTCTGTGAAAAAAACTTCAAATATTTGCGTTTTGCTTTGTTTAAGTTTTTGTATTTCTGCTTTAAACAGTTCGAATAACACTTCCAACCTTTGCCTGTATAGAAAAAGGAAAGCTTGATGAGTAGATATTTTAATAAATTTTCTATAGTTAAATCTGGGAGAACTTACTGGCTGTCTCACTGTTATTAGAATTTTGTCATTTTCATCCGGTCTTAGTATGTCAGGGATAATTTCTGTAGTAGTTTCTGAAATGGAGGTATCCAATTCCATTGGTTATGGGTCGGTATGTGGTATTTTGTGGTGAAGGTGTCTTTCATATCTGTTGAGGTTTTATATTTAGTTTTGGATGTAATTTTTTCGTTTGGAGTGTGGAATTTCCAGAAGGTAGACGTGGTTGAATATTTCTTCGAGATGCATTTTAAGGTTTCTGACGCTTTTATAGTGATTGTCTCTATATTATTTTTGTTTTTAACATTGAGGTTTGGGGAAATTGTATTATTTCTCTCTATTCTTTTTGTAGCGTTTACCTTTCTACAAAAGTATTGGCATTTAAATCTGTGTATCGGTCTACTACCATTAATAGTAGAATTTATTAATAGTAGTTACTTCTATACCTTTGGTACCTTTTATTATTTCTGGTAGTTTATTTCTCAGTGTTACACTATTTGATTCGATTTGAGTTGGTTGGCTTTCGGTCGGCATCGTTTCTGATGGGTTTTGAGGAATATTCGTGACAGATTTGATCTGGGTCGGTTTGATGTCAGTCGGTTTTGTTCCAGATGGGTCTTTAAACTCGTTTTTGGGTTTCCATCAAATATACCAGATAATATTAGTGTACGCCAGAATCCCTTGACGAGATGCCATATATTTGGTATTTCATTTAAAAGTGCGCAATTTCCATCATACGACTTTTTTTCTTCTTTTTTTTTGGGGGGGGGGGTCAGTTGGTCTGTTTGTGTTAGGGGTCTTTATGTGATTTATTGAAGAGCTTTGGTTTTTATTTATTGATCTCTTTCGTCTTCCTTTTTTCAACCCTATGGCTTTGTCAAATTCAGCCATTTTCTTATCGAAATCATTTATTAATTTCTTTGGTTTGAGTTGGGGAATGGCAGGAAGTGGGATATCCTTTGTTCTTTATGCGCATCCTTACTTGATTGTAAACAAGATACCTGAGTGAAGAAGATGCAAATACAGTAGTAGGACCAACTTGAATAGCCGCATTTGGGGATTGTTGGAAACCCGAACCGAAAACAAAAAGTTCTGTTTTAGAAGTGGTAACTGAGAGTCCGATTCCTTTCAAAGCTCCGCAAACACTGTCTACAGCTTTCTGTAACCCTTGGAAGTCATCAGACAGAAGAAGAATATCATCCACATATGACAAATGACTTGTATCTACATATGGCGGCAAATTGCGAGTTGCCGAACAAATAGTGTTATTAAAAATCACAGGACTTAGCACTGAACCTTGTTTTACTCCACGACGAACATTGATACGTTTACTCACATTGCCTTCTACTCGCACGCGAATTGATGCAGCTGTATTTTATAAGAAGTGGAAGTAATAAAAATCTGGATATAATTAAAGTATGTAATTAAAGTATGTAAAGTAGTAGTATGTAAAGAAAACGAAGAATGAATAGATAATTAATAGAAAAACGATTTGCACAATAATCAAAGAGTATAATCATGGTATAAAAGAAAAACAAAAAAATATTAACAATGTAAAAAACAGGGAGGTAGCACATAGCTATCAAGTCTAGAAGTTTGGAAGAAAAAATAGAAACTAGTTAAAAAGAAAGAAAGAGGATTTAGTAGCCAATAGTTCATCCACTGTATATAAAAGAAAATCAAACAGAAGATAGAAAAATAAAACTGGCTAGGAGGCAGGTGGAAGGTAAAATAGTGAACTTCTGGGGGAAAAGTTGAAAAGAAATCTCCAATGAAGCAGAAGCAAGATTAAACATATTAAGAATTTATAAGAAGCATATAGAAAACATTGCCCTTTGTTATTATTTTTCTTACCTTTACCGTTGATTTCTATATGATCATTTATGAGATTGTTGATTTTTTTTTATCTGGCTATGATTGATTTAAACCTTATATGAGTGTTACAGGGGTATCAAAAGAGTATGAGTAGCTTTTAAGAGTGGAAACTGGTTATAGTATCGGCAAAAAACTGACAACATCATCTAGCACTTGGCAACGCATTAAATTTTCTTAGTTCAATAATAAGAATTATTCATTTCATTAGCGTAACTGCAAAATTAAGGTAGTAAAGCGTCGGATCTCAGTTCTTGACAGAAAGAAATACGATTACAAAGCTGAAAAAAATACCATGTCAAACTCTTCGCTAGATCACGTTGATGCTCTTGTCAACATTTGCACTAACTTCGATTGCGGGGGAAAGGATTATGCCGTCAACTTACCAATCGTTTATTTTTCTGAATCTGAGTTCTGAATCAAATTCATAGCGCTTTAAGAGGAGACAAAGTACCGGTGGATAGGTTACAATTTTTCTGTCCGTTGATCAGAATCATCAGAAGAATGTGTTGGCGAACTGGATACGTAGTGTTTAAACGCCTCGATAACTGAAATAAATAAAAGATAAGTAAAACGTAACAAACTCTTTTGGTTATTGAGTTATTTATAATGAAAGTTCTCCCTAATCACTTTTTGTGAAAAGGAACAGTATAAGAGTGGGATCATCACCCCTATTCTCGAGGCATTCCTAAGAACAATTGGGATTTGTAATATAAAATAAAGGACTATATAATTTAGGTCATTTACCGTGTCCTTTAATGCCTGTTCAAAAATTTGATCTTTTAACTTGTGGTGTATTTTTGATATATTGACCAAACTTTCGAATGCAGGGGTTTCTAGACTTTGGAATAAAACTGGTATAATGGAAGTTAGGTTTCTATTATTATCATTTGTGACATTTTACAGGATAAATTTGAGTTTCATCCATCCAACAATGATTTGTTCAAACATTAATATCGTAGAACTGCAATTTAATTACAATTCAAAACATATAGTGCAAGGAGCAAAAGCCCAAAACAATGGCAGAATAACTTTCAGGTATCATTGGAAAGCACTTACAATTAGCAATGACGACTTGAACTACACTCCCAGAGCTAAAAGGAGAGTAATCGGGAGGAGAGCAGATGTAATAACCGAAATCACAAGGATTTAAACCTTCAATGGTGAGGTTACCATCAACTGTTATTTCAAATCTTGGATTTGCGGTTGTCTGTAAATACTTACTAAATTAGACTAGATTATCGATTAATACATTAAAAAGTCATTTTGTTAAAATTAAATAAGAATCCAAAATAATAAAATAAAATTCAATAAGAATCAAAGAAATTAAATAACATCTGACTTGTTTAAGTTAGGGAGGTTGTTTGTTCCACTATTTTGCATTTTTTTTTGCAATGATCCACAATTAATTTTCTTTATTGCACATAGCAAACACGAGATCAGAAATTTTAAAGGGATAAGAAAGGTAAAATTTCTCTGAATAGTGAACGCAAACAAATGTATAAAAATGATGTAAAATTAAAAATTAGCAAGATTTTAGTATTAGCTTTGACCGAAAACTGTCTTGATTGCACTCCCATGGCGAAGTGACCATAGAATGTCTTGTAGTTTGACCTGATCTGATTCTTTCTTGCCTAAAACAACCCACTTCACGAAATGATCACAGTTCCAAGACAGAAGATTGTAATTCTTAAATTCTTCGGCTGCCGGCGATGAGCCATGTCTTGCTGCACCCATGGTGATTACTACTATAGTAAATCTATTCCTTTTAACATAACCGGGGATGTCAGCGTTATTGATTTGCCATTCCTCGCTGTTTTCTATTTTCACATCCATTTTGGGAAAAGAGGCGGGCCTATATTTTGAAAATATGCACGGACTTCCTTCTGGACACATATGTTTAGGGGGCTTAAATGAATTTCCATGTAATTAGGAGACGGTGTGCTTCTTCACAATAATTTTACCATTTTCAGTTTCATGTTTGATTGGCTCAATGTAAATTGCCCCGTGAGAGTAACCATACAGTTTTTTTGCCGTTTAAATTCCATCATCATCTTTAAAAACATCATCTTCAATAATTCTATAATTTGCGACAATCTCCCTTTGCTTTGGATGATTTTCAAGGGCTTCTTCTAGTCTCTTATTGTTTTATATTTCAGACACTTTTTTTACTTTCTGCTTTTTACTTGACAAATTCTGTTTAGTTAAGGCACATTCTTGAATCTTCTGCTTGCGCTTTGTACTTTTTTAAGCCTTCAAAATAAAAGCCTTTAAAATTTAATTAAATATAATAATTTTTATAAATAATAATATAAATCTTCCATATAAGTCTTTAAAATAAAGCACAAAATTTAATTATAAATAAAAAAATTTATGAATAGTAATTATAAATAATAGGTCAAAACCTCACTGCCACATTACCTACACTACCAGATAAAGTATTCAGACTAAATTATTCATATACACATCGTGACTTTTACAATTCCATTCAAATCATAAAAATACCATCTCCTTGAAATTATTTAACACTTATTTACTCTAATATTTACTTTTTGGGCATTGAAACAGTGACATATTGTGCTCTATTTTTACTATGAAAGACGCAATTTTACGACAACACTACAGCTATAAGTGTTGTCGTAGGAACGAAGGTAGTAACGAATATTCGTACAATAGAAGTTAACAATTGGTTTTTTGAATGTTTTCATAGCATTAGGTAGTTCTTCATCGTATAAAAACTGATCTATTAGGGCAGCACAGATTTTGTCTTTCATTTGACATTCTTATATACTATTCAATGAAAGTGGACTGTCTTTGTATTCTTTCTTTATTGGGTTATTGGTTCTTAGCTTTAAATTCTTGTTCTTAGGGGCATATTTTGTCTTTAATGCATTAATTTATTCGGTTTCACCTTCTAAGCGAATATCGTCTTGAAATCTACTCAGGTAGTCGCAGGGGGTATTTTGTTTCCCCTTAATGTATTCAAATTCATAATCGAAATCTTGAATTTTTAGGATCCAGTGTGCAAGTATGCCCGTTGGCTTTTTAAAAATCTGTAAATATTCTTATGGTTGGAATTTAGCTTAAATTTTCTTCCCATTAGATTATGTTGAAATTTATCCAGGTGGTGAATTATTGACAATAATTCAAGTTGAGTAACTGAGCAATTGCTTTCTCCGGGGATTAGGGTATGAGATGCGTGCGCTATAACCTTTTGTTTCCCGTATATTATTTGGGAAAGGATTGCCCCTATTCCCTTGGTTGAGGCGTCCGCTGTGACAATAAATTGTCCAGTTTTAAGTTTGGTAATGATAAGATGGGTTCTGAAATAAGCATTTTTTTCAGATAATGTAAGGAATCTTGAACTTTTTTTTAACCTCTGGATTTTTTGTAGGTATCGTCGTTTTAGGTCAGTTAGCGGTTTCGCTACCTGTACGTAATTTCGTATGAATTTTTGAAAATGGCCCATTAATCCCAGAATTCCTCTTAAATGTATAATTTTTTTTTGGGAGGGGGGTTAGGTTTTTTAGGTTAGATTTTGAATGACTTTACTTTCTCGGGGTCTGTTGGTATTTGACCTTGTCTTACAACTACTCCTAGAAATTTGATTTTTGTTTGATCAAGATTTACTTTTTCTGGTTTACATTTCAAATTTTCTTCTCTGAATTTTCGACCACTTTGGCTAGGGTGATGAAATGGTCCTCTGAATTCTTATCCATACAAATTACGTCATCAACAAAATGACTTAGTTAGAGTTTTTTATTGTTTGAAAAATAGAATTGTGAAAAAGTTTCAAACTGTAGTCTAAAGAGCGAGACGTTGAGGAGGGGACAACCCCTTTCATATACGGAATAATGTCTGTTCGTTTTAAGTTTTAATGTCGCTACTTACTTGCAGTTAAGAAAACTTGTTTTTTAATTTTATTTTAGATACAATGTTTGACATATGTTTATTCATCCATATTGCCTTTCTTATGTAAGTTTTTTAATTCCTTATTTTAAGTTATTATTTTATGGTTATTGTTATTTATTTACTCCTATTAGTTCTCTTAGCATCTATTGTGGATTTTTTTTGTCAATCTTTTGGCTGAAGCAGGACTTCGTTTATTATTAAGGTAAATCGATATTAGTTTGGGATATTACATCTAATTCTGAAAGGGGCTTTTTTTGGCTGAGAACTGAAGCTCTTTTTTGGACCACTAGATATAATTAAAATTAATAAGGATTAATTTTAATTATGTTTTTCAATTTGTTCGCTTGCTTATTTTGCTTTTATTCTTATTGCCATATTTGCTTGTTTTCGCAAACGTTCATTTTATTTATGCTGAGTTTCAGTTTAATTTTTTTTTTTAACTAGATTTTATATTTTCAGTTGCTTTTCTTATCAAATCGGGATCGATTAATTTTTTGGATTTGTGTGTATTTTGTTTTTAAAAAATTCGCTGATTTTGACTTTTCTTATTTTTTACGCCTATTGTATTCAATAGATATTATACTTTTTTTGTGAATCACATACACATGCCTGGGGGATGGCATAATTGAGGTGATTTAGTATTCAAGGGTCTTAAGTCGATACAATTATGCGTTTCTCACAGGTTTTAGGCGTGTAGGATGTAAGTAAAAAATGAACCGAGATTTGCTCTTGCTATATTATTTGCTTGAACTCTTAAAAACAAAATTGAGATAATGATTTTTGGAACATCCAATTGATTTCCTATTGAGGATAAAATGACCCACGCAACTCTTAGGACAAGAAGCCTGACTTATATATTAATATATAGGGGCCTATATTTTAAATATTATTTACTGATAAGAATTAGTGAGATACAAACGTGTTGCGCCTTTATTCGATAGGAATAATTTTTTTCAGTTAAACAGTTATGCTTAGTTGCAAAAATTGGTTCTTCCTGTTATTTTGGCCGAAAATATGTAAATGTTTGCTGTTCTTCCCATAGCGGGATTAGGGTAAATCGGAGGATTTCTCATTAGGTTGCAAGTTTCAAGAACGTTTATGTAATTCTTTACTTTTGTTAAGGCAAATGTAATGAAAAAGTATTGTTTTAGTTTATGAAAGGTTTTATTGATTCCTAAGTGTCCGCCCATTTCTGAATGGATAAATTTGAATCCAGGGGTTTCTAGACTTTGGGGTAAAACTGGTATTGTCAAAGTTTGATTTCAATTATTATCATTTGTGACAATTCTAAACAATATTTTCTCATGTAAATCATAAAAAAAGTTATCAACATCTTTCTGAATATTTTTATACCATTAGGTAGTTTTTCATCGTATAAGAAATACTAGGGCAGCACAGATTTTGTCTTTCCTTTGACATTTTTTGATATCATTTAATGACAGGAATAAATTATTGACACCCTCTGTACAAAAAATGTATAATAGAGGATTTAATAAAGAAAGAAAAAGAGAAGCAAAAAACACTCTCGTAACAACACGAAAAGAGAAAAAAATGAACTATAGGTCGAATACTAGTGATATATATTTAGTTCAGAATGCACGCAAGAGGAAAATCAACAATTCTGTCGCAACGCTCTCGGAATATGGTGGCGTATCCAAATGGGTATACATAGAAAATATTTGCAAAACCGAACGAATGCTGAACGGATCTATTTATGCTCACTTTGAGAAAATAATCGCCACACTTGTATCAGGAATAATACATGCGGTGCAAAAAATGAATTGTATAGCCGACCCAGTGTTCGTTTATCAAATTGGCCATTTTCCCTAGCAAGCAACCTAGCAAAAATAGGATTTTCTCAGTTTCTCCTTCAGCGAATTTATAATAAGTGTTCTAGTAGCTTTAATCGAGCTCCCAAATGGGAGACCAAGATACTTGAGTGAAGAAGATGCAAATACAGTAGTAGGACCAACTTGAATGGCCGCATTTGGGGATTGTTGGGAACCCGAACCGAAAACAAGGAGTTCTGTTTTAGAAGTGGCAACTGAGAGTCCGATTCCGTTTCAAGCTGCGGACACACTGTCTACATCTATCTGTAACCCTTGGAAGTCATCAGACAGAAGAAGAATATCATCCGCATATGACAAATGACGTATCTACATATGGTGGCAAATGGCGAGTGGCCAAACGAATAGCGTTATCAAAAATCACAGGACTTAGCACTGAGCCTTGTTTTACTCCACGACGAAAATTAATACGCTTACTCACATGACCTCCTACTCGCACGCGAATTGATGCATTCCGATACCATGTCCACAGACATGGTATCGGACACAGAGTCCACACCACTTCTTAGTAGAGATAAAATCTCTTGGGATTGTAGAATCTTATCAACATGTATTATCTATGTTGATAATAGGTGGAACGAAAACTTTTTACTTTTAGGCTGGTTATTGTGGTAGAAATGAAGTTTAAATAGATTTTTCATTGTTTACGAGCCAATAACGTTGTTTTTAGTTATAGTTCAAATATCTTAAAATGTTTACTCTTCTTCTGTAGATTAAGGAGGCATACTACATAAAAGCTCACATACTATTTAACAATTCATTTAACTCTTGATTCCCAGTGACAATTTCATCGCTGTCATCCATTATCAGGACATATGCAACAACATTCCTCATGTTTCTGTGATATTTGGTATCACCAGTAACATCATCTTTACTAAAATACTTTTGTAAAGGTACTTTACCTACTCCTTTAGTTGATGTTCTTATTAAACCATCATCTATAGTGATATGATTAGGTCTTATTGCAGGTTTAACAAACTTTATTATTTTATGAGTTGTATTCAATGGGTCTGAAGCTCTTCTATTCTCACTAGCCATCGTTCTTCCAGCCATCCTTTTTTGCTTTTGATCTCTTATGTTTGTCTCCCCCTTACTTCATGTTTGTGTCTCTTTCTAACAATCTCAATATTTTGTGAATTTGTGAGGTATGTCTAAAATATAAATAACGACGGAGACCACACTGCCCTTCCATCAAAAACAAGAAGAACAATAGGGAATTTCTCAAGACAGTGGGAAACAAATTAATATGAATATTTCGGCTCCATTTCTAAGGGCCGTCCTCAGCAATACAAATAAGAAGGAACAGCTTACAAGAGGATGAAATCGCTAAAACTAAAATGAACATTTTTTTCAAAAAAGTCCCAGCATTCTTACTTCAGCGAAGTTCAACCAGGACTCAAGTCCTGGTTGAACTTCGCTGAAATATCAGTGTCATCTGACTATTAGACTTAACGCTGACTTAATTATTGAGACCTAACTTATTCGCTAAAGTATCATACAGACTATTAGACCTCACGATTAGTTCAGCACATAAATCTGACCCAGAAATTGGACATATTCCATCTACTTTATTTTTAACACATGTCCTCTTATTAAAAAAGTATGACGGATAGTCTAGGATGGATAGTCAATTGAATAATCTATTCTATTGCCTGTTTTTCCCTCTATTGTCATTTTATTCACTGATACTATTTTCACATGACTTGAAAAAAATGAATAATAAAGCAAACGAGAATAAAGAAAGTAAATAAAACACTAATAATAAAGTAACAAAAAGTAATAAAATACTGAAAAAAGTGATAAAAAAAGAAAGCAAAAACACTGAATAGTAGTTTTTACTACTAAAGCAACAATAGTTTTTGTTATCATAAAAATAATTTTCAATATAATAATCACCTTGAATATGTTTCTGTTGAATACTAAGCCAATAGAGACTGTATGCAATTTTTATCATTCTACCTTTTCTACTATTTAAACTTGAGCCAAAACACAATTTTCTTTGTCAGTCCTATTCAGCGACCAAACACAAGGTGAGAATAATCTAGTCTCGTCATGACCCGATAATCCAAATCAAGAACCAACATTACCAAGTGAAATAATTATTAGGTAACTACAGAAAAAATAAAAAAACAAAATGGTTAGTAGCGTATCATACGTATTGTGCTAAAATATCTATTCTTGTGATATTAACGTAAGCAGCTGCTGCCCACAGTAGCTGAATATAAAATCGATTATTTAGTTTTTCAAATTTAAAAATCTGGATGAGAAACATTGTCCAGCTGTATGTCTTGAAGAGCCCTGGAGAAACACTAAATAGTAAATAAATTCGTCAGACATTGAAAAAAGTTGACGACGATAAATTTACTTGTAATGGATCAATTTTTTTCTCATGGACTAAATTCAGTGGGGGATTAATTTCTTCCTCGGAAATTGTTTCATTTGATACTACATCTACTGTACCAGCACCAAGAGCATCTGCATAGAAGATCCCTCCAAAGAATGTGTCCCATATTGATATCTCCAAATAAGAGATTGCTTCGCTTATTCTGAGTGTTTCTTTGGCTTTTTTACTGATCATTTCACCTTCCACCTGGAAAATCATGACTTAATTGATGAAAAAAAAGTCAGTTAACGTTAATTGTTCATCATTACCCGTAGACTTTTTGCTGATACGGGGCATTAACGGTCAATCCACACTGATATTAAAGTTTCATCTGGAACAGTGGGGTTTAATTGATGCGTTAATTATCTCATGTTTGGTGTTTGTTTTTCGCAGTTTTAAGAGCTTTTCATAGTTCAGCGTTAGCAGTGCTTTTATTGCTAGTGAAATGAGAAACACCAGAAATATTGTTATTATAATTTTGTACCAGAAATTTGGTTAAAATAATCCATACTGACTTTCCACATATTCTAATCTTTGGTCCTAATTAATGAAAACTGGTATTTGTAAGTGTAATGCCTCCTTTATCTTTGTGGAATGCTTTTTTCCTTTAATCCTCTCGATATCTAGCTAGATGGCGGACTTCGTTTTCCAACGTCGTGTAAGAGTAGTTCAGATCGATAACTGGGGTTGATTTTTTGGTATTATTATAATAGATTTTGGTTCCTGCTGTCTGTTTCGGCACAGAAAATAACCATCATTTCGTAGATTGATAAATATTTTTCTTTTCCTGCTATCTGTTAGAGCTTCACATGAGTTTGGAACATTTTGTTGTTGATTCTTTCAAAAAAGAGCCAAAATACACGATCACGTTCTTACGTTATAGATGGTTAACGTTAGTTGGCAAACTAAGCTTTTAATGTGACGCGTTTTTTTAAATTCCTGGGCGTTTGCTAGTGCATATTTTCTTCTGTCCTGATTATTGAGCAATTATTCTGCTTCTGGCACGATGCTCATGAAGGATTTAGTTTCCTTCATGTTAACGGCAAAGGTATATATTTTATATAAATCTTATATGGACTGTTGATTGATTAGTTGATTCTTTACTACGGCGAAAAGTTGTTCGTTAATTTTTGTTATATTTACCTTCAGTTTGGTTTAATATAAAAATACGTTTGCTTCTTTTGGTTCTACTGGCAAATTGGGACCAAATGTTAATTGGGTTTTTATTTCATTTAGAATATATTTCAAGCTTGTGGTGTTTACTAAGTCTTATGATAGGGTTCCACCCGTTAAGGCAAACAGTGCGAACTCGAATTTACTGACATCAGTAGCCAGATTTAATATTGACATTGTCAACATATAAATTGAAAATATAGTCAAGCTTGAATCAGATATTATGTCAATATATTAATTGAAAACATCGTCAAGCGTGAATCAGATATTACTCAATCTACTACTTTTGTCAAATAATTCATTGTGTTGACTGTTTTTGAATGATTTTTTGTGTGGGGGGAATCGTTTCATTTTTGTCTTTTCGATAGTTGACTATACTTGCTTGTAGTTTTTGCACATGTAACGTGGTATTCAGGACTGTATTTAGTTTTCAGATTTTCTCTTAGTCAATTTGAATTTTCTCCAGTTGACAAACTGAATAGCGTGGTCGCAAGTTCGCCGATAATGGGAACCACTTATTCGGACAATTTTCATCTTCATCCATGCATTCTGTGTTACCATAGTCAGTATCAACGATAGTGACTTATATACTGAATCGTATTGTAATTATGTACTTCTTGTGATCTTCATTTGGTTTTAGCATGTCAGGAATAGTTTTTGTCGTAGTATCTTAAATTGAAGTATCGAATTCCATCGCGTGAGGATACATATGTGGTATAATTGTAGGGATGACATCTTCTGGATCTATTGAGGTGGTATATTTAGTTTTGGCTGTAGTCTTCTTCGTATAGAGTGAGGAATTCCCGTAAGATAGGTGTGGTTGAATATTTCTTTGCGATACATTTTTTGAAGATGCTTATGCTTTGCTAGTGGTTGTTCCTATATTATTGTTGATGGTAACATTTGAGATGTGGGGATATTTTGTTATTTTTCTCTACATCCATTGTTGCGTTTATTTTCTTTTATAAAAATATCGGCATTTAAATTTTTGTATTGGTCTACTTACATAATTAGTAGAATTTGTTGTTATTTTAATGCCCTCGGTACCTTTTCCTTATTTCCAGTATTTTATTCCTCCGTTTTACAATATTTTATTCGATTTCAGTTGGTTGAATTTCAGGTGGCAGGGTTTTTGATGTGTCTTGAGTGCTATTTGCGTTAGACTTGACCTAGGTCGGCTTGATTTGTTTTCGCCTTCAACAGTTTGCAGCACATGAAACAGTTTGGTTTCAGATTTGCTTTTGGCCTTATTTATAACCTTCGTAATGTCTTCATTTGTTGATTTTTCATTAATAAAACAATAAACATAAATTAAACTTCAGAGCGTACAGTTTCTGGTAAGCTTGGTGGTTAGGCAATGGCTAATGAAACAAGCATTCCCTGAACCGTATGGACGCCAAAGCCAAATCAAGCACATGGGCAAATATTGTCTTGCACTATGGTTGTAGACACCTCGCCAGTCTATTAATTTTGAAACTGCCATTTATCCTTGACTTCCACTGCCATTTCAACTTGATAAAGAATCAAATACAAAACGACACCTAAGACAGCCATCACGAACTAGGCAAAGTTTTCACCGTAGCGGTACGCAATAAAATAGTAAGCACTACCAACCATGATCAATAATAAGTATATTACAATAAGCATAAGGTTGACTATGTCTGCTGGAATTCATAGATATTTGTTTTTAAATATAATAAGTATTTTTTGAGGCTCTAAGGTAGAGGTAATTCTTTCAAAGCTTTGTTTAAGTCTGAGGCTCCTATTGATTTTCTGATCTCTGCACGGCATAATTCCGCTAAGTTAGTCTTGTTCTTATATTTATAATTAAGGTCGCTATTATGGAGTTGCTTCATTATTGCTAAATATCGCGTTATACTGTCTTCAGAAGTTGGATTTACTAACGATGAAAATTGCTCACAATTAGAAGCGGGCTTCCAATCACTATCCTTGTTAAATTATAGTTAAAATTATTAGCCCAATCGTCTTTAGAACGTATATATTATGATTGGATTATTCTTATAATTGAAATTCCTAGGAAGGGTATGTTTTACATACCACGGATTTAAAATTCCATGTAAATTAATATCCTCTGTTTGTTTACTACTAAAGTTTGTAGATTAACATAGTATCTTCTCTTTAATAACAATCTTATAAAACTTTTTATAAACTGAATTTTTTTTTATTCTTATAATTTTATATCAGAACCTACCGGTCCAGAAGCCGGATTACTAGGCTGTATATACTTCCCGGCTTCAGTTTCTGTTGAAGGACAATAAAAAGGTCTATCACTTTTAAGAGCACCTGATCCATATTCCAAAGTCACATCTTTGTCCGGGTTAATGCTCTTGAATGTAAAAACTGTTCTACAAAATAGCTAACTATTTGGTAAATATTAGAGGACTGATTTTAAATGTATTTTTCTGCCACTTCTTTTCTATTACGGATGTATGGTTTCGCCAAAAATAAATGAAGAAGCACAATTTATTGCGTCGTAGCCTTTCAACCATACATGGTCAATTTTCTTACAATAGGGACTGGATATTGGTATATACAAAAGACTGCTTCTTATCTCTTTTGTACTGCGATATCCTCGCAGTTTGTTTGGCTCAGATATCATCAGGAGTAGTGGGGTTCAATTAATGCTTCTCTCGTGCGTTATTAATCACATGTTTTGCGTTTGTTTTTTGTAGTTATAAGAGCTTCTCATAGTTCAGCATTAGCAGTGGTTTTATTACTAGTGAAATGAGAAACACCAGAAATATTGTTGTTATAATACTGTACCAAGAATTTGGTAAAATAATCCATACTGACTTTTCACATATTTTAATCTTTGGTCCTCATTAGTAAAGACTGGTATTTGTGAGTTTAATCCATCATTTATCTTTGTCAATTGCTTTTTACCGTTAATCCTCTCGATTTTTGGCTAGATTGAGGACTTTTTTTCTCTTTGTTTATATTTGGGATGGAGGAACCTACTAGATGGAGGAACTGAAATTATTCCGTATATTAAAGGAGCTTTTCCCTACTCAACATCCTGCTCTTGACGCTAAAGTTTTTTTTACTGTTTTAAAAAGTTAAGTTGAAAGAAAGAATCAAACTTTTAGTTATATTTACTAAATTTTAGAATGAGTTTAAATTATACCGAATTAAATAACTATATACATGTATAATTGAAAGATAAATTCTAAAATTGTACGGGTAATCGTAAGATTTGAGGCCAGGGATAAGCCAACGAAGTATTAACTTCTACTTTGGTACCTTAAATAAGCAGAAAACATGAGCAATGCTACAACAGGTCATAAACTAAATTCATTTCGTTTTAATATTTTAGGTATTTACTTTCGATAAAAGAAAAATTTATCATGTTTTTTTAATTGTTCCTTGTCCCCACCTTCTTTATACACTTTTCAAATAATTTATCTGCCTTTAGATGTTATAATTTGTTTAACAACTGATGAATTTTTTTTTAGATATATTATTTTGTTACGATCTCCAATTTATTTAAATATATATAGTCTACCTAGAAAGAAAAATTAATATTCTATCGTAATGGCACGCTCAAAAATCAAGTGATTATCTTCTACCTATAAGTCTTGTCAAATATATACAACGTTTTTCTTTATTATTTAAACAATAATATCGATATGTCTTTTTAGAAATCTTCGTATTCTCTAAATTATGAAATTTATTCGTTATCATCTCCCACTTATGCTACATATCTCATGTCACTCAACAATACCGAACTAGAGTCAAGTTCAACAGGGTCTTCTTTCCCCGCAGACGTTACCAGGCCCGTTCCCCTGGTAGTGGGTTTGCTAGACAGTAGATAGGAATAGTGGGAATCTCGTTAATCCATTCGTGCGCGTCACTATTTAGATGACGAGGCATTTGGCTATTTTGTGCGTTATCATTTGTCCCCAGGCCGCAACCTAAACTAACGCCTAAGGAAGAGTGTCTGTGCAGAACTACTCGTCCGTCTATACTTCCTACTTCACTTCATAAACTTCATCCCTCCTTTGCAAGCAAGGGCATTCTGCGTTAACAATTCGAAAGCCTAAAGAGTCGGTTTGTAACAACCATGCAAGTTGGATTGGGACAGTCCCAAACCCATATCTATCCAGTCTGGCCCAGTCAAAATGAGTGGACCAAATCTTCCAAACGTTTACATACAGAAATGAACATAGATAGGACAGAGACTATCAAAACTATGTAGAAGAATATCTATAAAGTCGCCAGTTAGGTGAGTTGACACTGGCCGTTCCCTCCCTTCCTTAAGGACTGCCCTGTCAACTCTGCTCTCCAGAAGCTAGGTTCCGGCTATAATCTTTCAACACCCATGTATCTACATATAATTCCGTCCTGGCTACGGGCTTGACAGACGAGGACCCACAGCGAGCAACTCGACCCCTGCTCTTGTAGGTGAAGAGTTATCTCTCTGGAGCTGTCCTCGAAAGCCATTGGTACTCACGCCTGAACCTCACATCCCGTCCATCGATTCAGCCCTACCTGGGTGGTCACATATATAGGAGTGGAGCAAGCTCATATTTGGCTTGCTGGGTTTAGGTGGGACAGGTTCGTGTGAAACAAGTCCGTCCAACAAGTCGCCAGTTAGGTGAGTTGACACTGGCCGTTCCCTCCCTTCCTTAAGGACTGCCCTGTCAACTCTGCTCTCCAGAAGCTAGGTTCCGGCTTTAATCTTTCAACACCCATGTATCTACATATAATTCCGTCCTGGCTACGGGCTTGACAGACGAGGACCCACAGCGAGCAACTCGACCCCTGCTCTTGCAGGTGAAGAGTTATCTCTCTGGAGCTGTCCTCGAAAGCCATTGGTACTCACGCCTGAACCTCACATCCCGTCCATCGATTCAGCCCTACCTGGGTGGTCACATATATAGGAGTGGAGCAAGCTCATATTTGGCTTGCTGGGTTTAGGTGGGACAGGTTCGTGTGAAACAAGTCCGTCCAACAACCGGGGGGTCTCGAATGAAATTCGCGATTACCTGTTATTGCGGTTTAACTCTGAATTTATCCTCGTTGCAAACTAAGCGTGCTTCGTAACTCCTGGGCAGTCCTTATCCCCCCAAAAATATATAATAAAGGATATCACTCATAAACAAAGTATTCTGGATGCCCAGGGTCGCTAATCTCTACCATTCAAAACATCTGCATTGTTGTCAATGCAGCCACATCATGCACCACTGTTCACACCCGCTGCATTTTTTGATGCAGGCCCAACATTCATTCTATTATCATTCATACCATTCATACTACTAATGCGAGACAGTGCGTTGTTGATGTTGCCGCATCGGGAGTTTCGCCTCTGAAGACTGCTATGCAGCCTTAACATAATGATTGATTTCTTAATTGTCCGAATGACGTGAATCTTTGCAAAACTACGAATTAATTTGAGCACCTTGTCGAGTTTTGAATTGGCCCTTCTCCAGCCACCTCGTCCCCCAAGAACAATAGGGATTACCTCCACAGCTTTGATTTCTCCTAACCCAGGAATGTCTTCCGGAGTGAGTACGCTGTACTTTCGTACTTTCTCTTCAGCAGCTTATTTAAAAACTTCAGGGTGGTCATAAGCCACAGTTACGTCCACCACATAGGCAACCCCTTCCTTAACTATTATCAAATCTGGCTTGAGCTGTTGAGTTCTATTTGTCAAATAGGATTCTTTGAGGAATTTGAGTTTACTTCGCTCCACATACTCAGTCAGAGAATTGACCACTTTATCATGGCGCTTGATTCGTGCACCTTGGACGAACGGGCATGATTGGAGCACATGTTGAATCGTCTCTTGCGAGGGACATCCGTGCCTGCACATGTTTGGAGTGTTGTCAGTATTTCACTGATTGCGTCTAGTGGGGAAAAATTGCGTTCGCAATTGAACTGCCTGATTATAGAATCGTCCCTTGAAAAATTTAGTCTGGCCTGGAAGTCAGAAGTTGGCTACAGGATTTGCTTTGAAGGAATCCACCCCGTGAACCTGCCAGGTCTGGGAGAATTCCTGCTGCCAATTGCGATCTTTAAATTTTTCTTTTTGGCGCTGCAACCTTTGTATCAACTGGGTCTGTGCCAGTGCAATGATCCATGCAACAAAGTCTGAAGCTTGCGCAACTAACCCCCCAGGAACTTCATTACTCTTTCAAAGATACAGGGTCAAGGCCGCCGTCCCTGGCTTTCGTTTACTGAAAACTGGCTGCAGTTGACTTAGGAAGGTGCAAGACTTTCTTTGTGAAGGAGCGCAAGGCTCTATCATACCGCTCTATCCGTTTCATATTGAGGTCCGTCACAGATACGTGATAAAACTGGCGTTTAAACATTAACTTTGCCAGACGTATTTTCTGTGCCCCTTTTAAGGGGGCCTTGTCAGCTTAGCCAGCGAGGACGTGAACTCGGATTCCTTGACTTCACAGTTTCCATTCGGTCATATCTGGGTCCCGAGATAACTCAGCCCCAGTCAAACTAACGGCCGGAACACGCACGGAGCCTTCCCCCACCGAGGACTCCTGTTCTCCATCTTCAGAACAGCTAACAACGCTCCCTGAAACTTTATGGCTCTTTGCTTTTCCCTGCCATTCTAGACACAAAGATTGACATTTACTAGGGTTGATCCGTAGGTGCCGTTTTCTACAAAAAGTGGTCAACCCATCCATTAACAATTGAGCTCCATGACGGGTCTCCATAATTAGCAGCAACTCATCTGCAAACCTTTTAGCCGCAACTTTTACTCCACCATATTGGTATCCCACGCCCTGAGTAACGGTTGGGTCTTGATTCACGGTGGTAAGGAACTCATTTATCACCAGGTTGAACAGGAACGGACTCAATGGGTCCTGCTGCTTGACGCCATTTCGCATGATAATGTGACCTAACTGCTGGCGACCAACACTCAGACGAGTCTCCACATCCGTGTAAAGGTCTTCAACAATTCGAAATAAATGATCACTCGCACCGAAACGATTCAAAGCCCTCTGCCCACTAGTGTGCTGCACAAAATCAAACGCTTTTGCCAAGACAATCGCCAAAATGGCAATTGACCTCTTTTCTTCTCGTGCTGCCTGGATCAAGGCTCTAACTGTGTATACATTCTCAAAGATTCCCAAGATTGCCAATAGAGAAAGATTGCCTATTATCCAATAGGACTGTATTGTTGGTATATGCTTAGCGATTGATTACCGCCTAAGAAATAGTCTAATCATTCAACGGCTTTCAGAATCCATACTTTAAGTTGTGAGCATAGGGTCAATGGGATGACTGTTTGACTGTCTGGTATTTATGAATTAATTAAATAAAATTTGCAACCGGAACCACTGCCGATAATCCACAAACCTTACATGAGGAGGCCACTATCCAAATGAAAAAATAGTGAAAATGAAATTGGCCAAGAGTAATGGTCTCAGCTAAAGTAATGAATAGATACTATGTGGAAAGTGATTGGAGACAGCGGGCACCCTCTCCCCGTATTCCGAAGCGAGAGAGAGAGAGAAGCTTGAATGCTATACAGTGGACATGGGCTAGATGGGAACCCCATATGAAAATGACTATATTGTTGGTATGTGTGTAGCGGATGGTTATTACCACTTGAGCAACGGTCTAACCATTGACGGCTTTAAGGATTCGTGCTTTAAGCGGCGAACATGGGCTTAATGAAATCCCATATGAAAGAGGAATATAGTGTTGGAAGGTACTTAGAGCAATGGGTTACCGCTAGAGCAACGGTCCATTTAGCCTCGGCTAGAAGGCATCCGTGCCTGAAGTGGAAAAATGTTGGGATGAAATTTGACTACATTGGTGGTATATGCTTAGCGATTGATTACCGCCAAAGAAATAGTCTAACCATTCAACGGCTTTCAGAATCCATACTTTAAGCGATGGGCATAGGCTCGATGGGATGACTGTTTGCCTGTCTGGTATCTATGAATTAATTAAAGATAATTTGAAACCGGAACCCCTGCCGATAATCCACAGACCTTATATTAGGGGG